>NW_024044681.1:38113482-38161198 GCF_014851395.1 Micropterus salmoides
CATTTCAAAAGTCTGCTTAAAATTAGATGGAAACATGACTAGTGTGTATTGCGCCGCAGAGATATCTACTTAAGTTAGCATGCTAACCTGCTAGCACCGGGCCATCCTCTCTTGTAATACTACTTGTGCCTCGAGTTGTTATGGTGAGTCACTGAATCGTCCAGGGTGCCTTTAGTCCAACATAAGTGGACAACAAAGTAGAATTGCTCTGAGGACTTGTCAAATAATGCTGCAGCATGAACTACTCTACCTCTGCCTTGCACTCCCTGACCTCTTATTCCTCTGCTGCCTCTATCTTTTTTGTACCTGCCTCCATTTGAACCTTACTGTCTCTGACTGGGCTGAAATTGAGCCACAAAGTGACCTGGAGCGCTTCCTTTCTGCACTAATGTTAATCAGTTTGGCTGTTCAGACAGAGCGAGCCGGTGTAGGTTCAGCCGCGAGCAAATCTGGAAAGAACACACGGATCCTCAACTAGATGCGAGTCCCATGGTTGACAATCCTTTTGATTTTTCTGTCCCAATAAACAATGCTATGTAAGACATCCTGAGATCTTCTTGTGCAATAAGAGTTGACTGCTGACTTAATTTATTATTAAACTATTTACACAACAGCATCACAATTGAGCCATGTTGCTGTATTTATCGTTTATTAGAAAACAGATACGGACACATTTTACTCTGATGATATCAGAGATGCTCACAAGTCTCTGAGCTAGAGTCCAAATCAAGTCTCAAGTCACTTGTGGTTATAATGAGCATTGTATCACCTGCTGCGTTCAATTCAGGCTGCTCCAAACACTGCAAAGCTCTATAGGAATGCTTTAACTGTAACCTGTTTTTCACTTACAGAGCACAACTGTTACAAACCTCAGATTGAAGCCCAGGGGGAGGTGGTAAGTAC
This sequence comes from Micropterus salmoides, assembly GCF_014851395.1. Taxonomy (NCBI): domain Eukaryota; kingdom Metazoa; phylum Chordata; class Actinopteri; order Centrarchiformes; family Centrarchidae; genus Micropterus; species Micropterus salmoides. Next base: position 38,114,386 of record NW_024044681.1, read on the forward strand.
AATTAATAATTTGTTCCAGGGCAGAAGAAAACCAGGAAACAGGAGTAAGTTAACCAAAAAAAAGGATTTACTTACAATATTTAACAAAGTGTCTAAATGCGCAATCAACAGAAAACAACTCCCAAAAGGGAAGCAAGCAACAAGGTTCCTTTTTAAGGGAACTAAGGTATCGGACAAAACACAAACACAAAAGTAGTGATAGCTAACTGGCACACAAGCAACCAGTGCAAACAAAAACAGTTAATCACTACACTTAACCGCGGGAATCCCACTGTTGCCACTGCCGGTTACTGTCTCTGCCAACTGCCACACACTCGCCACCACTCTCTCTTTCACTGTAGACCACCATACTCTCACACCCAGCAGCTTCCTTCTCCAGCCCTTATACACTCCACTGATGAGGAGAGTGGAATCAGCCACTGCTGGCTGCAGCACTGGGGGCGGGGCAAGATCTGCTTAGGGCAGAGAGGAAAAACACAAACACAACACCCCATGTACACATCAACGGCCCACGGGTTGTAACAACAACCATGTATGGTGCAATGCAATTAATGACAGCTTATAAACTACTGTAAGTCAACACATCCCCCAGACTCTCAAACCAGTGTCTCATTAATGAAATCAACACTTTTCAGGGCAGAAACTACTTTTCAGTCAATAAGTACAGGCAGCAATCACTTTCTAGCAAGTGAAATAATGCATGTTATGGGTTGTATAGGCAATTTAAATTATTTTAACAGGTAAAAAGGACTGGATTGCAGCAGATACGTAGTTGTGTTACGTAGGCAGGTTATAGGTAGCGCAGGGAAGGGAATAACAGCAGGCTCATCAGACATTTCCTAAAAATAAACATTGTTCATGAGTATGGGGATTGTTAATTTTGTATTGATAATGATACCATTATTGAGACAGCTTAATGAAACAAGTCTTTTTCGATATTTTATTATTATTTGGTGACGGTTATTTGGTAAGACGAGACGGTATGAGGAAGACATTGTTATATATTAATAATGAATTAATAATAATAATGATGAATTACACTTGCACTTTATCATGGAAACTCAAAGTGCTTCACAGTGAAGGGGGGGGACTCACCTCAACCACCACCAATGTGTAGCACCCACCTGGGTGATACACGGCAGCCATTTAGCGCCAGAACGCTCACCACACATATTGAGATGACATAATACTTGCAATAAATAAATACTGAAGTGTGCCTATTATCTGCCTGGTTGTTCTTAAATTTATTATAGGATTAGATAAAGTTTAAAAATAAAGCTAATTTTTCTAGAGCCCCAACATTAATGTTTACAACAGCAAAGTCACTATATAAACTCAATATCTGACATCACAATACTGATTGATGTTTAGAAAAAATGAAAAACTCAGCATCTTCCTCCTCATCCTCCTCCTCTTCTCTCTGCTGTTATTTACTGCCTGCAGGTAATGTTACCTGGTAGAAGGAGGAGCGGCTGGTTTGTCTCAGCCAGCAGCTCAGTTTTTAACAATGTGCCAAAATTTAAGACTACAGACCAGTCTATGCTCCAGACAGACAGCTTTCTATTTAGCTTGTTAGTAACATTTGGCTAATTGAGAGGCTAATGTTAGCTGTGTTTGTAAAAAACATAAAGGATGAAAGACTGAAGATAGAGATAATTAAATTAACCCTTTCTACATGACAGGTGTATTGATAAAGTATTGTCTTTTTACTCGGGAAGGTTTTATTGCATGTACTTACAGTAATGAGAATAGCTTGAGTACTTTGAAGCTAACTTAAAGGTTCAGTGTGTAAGTTTTAGTGACATCTAGTGGTGAGGGTTGTGAATTGCCCCCCTCCCCCCCTCCCCTATCCAAGCGAGTTGTTTAGCTACGGTGCCTGAGACAGGACAAAGATGTCATCTATGACATAGGAGAGTTGCCAGTCAAGAATTGAGGTTTCTTTAGTTAGATATGTTAAGAAATTATATTTACTTGATTAGTCAGTAAAACCATGTGTTTTTTTTTATATTATTGTTACTTGTTCATTAATAAACCACAGCCACATCAAGAAATGAAGTGCTAAATGATGTCTCATACTCCAGTAATATATTATTATACATCTTGGGAGGGTTGGCTCATCTGGACTAACATACCGAAGTAAAAACTATCACATCTAGTGCATGAAGTATGGCCACTGACAGATAACAGGACAATGTAAGCCTCACTGTTTCTGCACTACAGTCCATTATAAACCACATAAAACATTAAGTTTACAAAGACATTGGCTGATCAAGGTTCCTCTCACTTTGCTTAATTAGATAAGCAATCTGCAAATCTTACCAAAATGTCTTTTTTAATTTTTTAAAATACAACAGAAACACAAAGTAGAAAGTAAAGAAGTAAAATGTGAAGATCTGAGCTTCCCTGCTGTTACCGTTTCATTACCAATAATATTCATCATCTGTTTGTCTCAGGAAGGTAATGGCACATTTCTGTTCATGTAACAAAGCCATAACAGAGGCTGGAGAAGAACTACATGAAATTAAAATCCAACTACATATTTTTTCTACCAGCGCAGTAAAAGTTTAGCTGTCTGATCTGAGCTTCCAGCTGGAAGCTGCCATTTTATTGCCAATTAGTGATCAGCTGATTGTCTCACCAAAGTAACAAAACAGAGAGCTGGAAAGAGAGTAACTACATGAAACTAATCCAACAACATATTTTACGCCACAAGCCAAAGCACAGCACTGGAGAATAAACCAATTCAACTAACCACACATGAATTTTCTACCAGGGCAGTAAAAGCTTAGCTGGCTGATGCTTCCATGCTCTAAGCTAACTTTACGTTTTATTGCCAATTAACGTTACTGATCAGCTGATTGTCTCACTAACGTAACCGGCAAAGCTACACACATGAAATTAATGCAACCACATATTGACAGGGGAAACACTTCACCTCTCTCAGTGATTATTGCCAGCTTCAAGTTAAAGCTATTAAACAACAGTTTTCATTTGCATCGCTAAAGTCTGACAAAAACTTAATTACCTGTCCAGCAGAAAACAGACAACTTCAGCACCGCTTTGAAAACATCTGTCCCACAATATAGCCTTCCATCTGGGAAAATCCACATCCGTGATTTCTGCCGTCAGCTGTTTGTATCTGTCCTGGTCTGGCTTCATGGTATAAAGATCCACAGGCTGTTGGCTCTCGTGCTAAATAACACGTGAGTGCTTGTTCATTTGTACAAATGTCACTTCTCTTCTTACTTCTAATAAACCAGAAGACTACTTAAAGACTGCATATTATTGTTATTATTATTTCCTCCTCTTCTTCTACAGACGCATTTAATGTAGTGACGGGCGTCTTCACTGCCGGAATTGTACAAGTAGAAGAAGAACGCCGTGATGAGGAAACACACTCTGTAGCTCTGTTTGTTCGTTGTCGGCTATTGTAGAAACATGACGACAAAATACGGCGACCTCCATAGGAGAGGGTAGCCGTGGTTATGTAGATAAAAATGGCTCATTCTAAGATAATAAAACATAATGGTTCATTATGCAAGGTCTTTACACACCACTGAAAACATATGGATCTTATATTGCATTTCATTCAGTAGATCCTCAGAAATATTACACACTGAACCTGTAACTTCACTGTTACCACCGCAATGGTGCAGCCTCTCTCTCTGTGACCACTGTGTGTGTGGAGGAGCTGACAGAGAGCATAAAGAGGCTGCACCCTGATGATAAACAGTCTTGGGCACGTTTAATACCGCGTTTCGGTGCCATCACTGAAAAACATTAGTTTTCTTATCTATGGCGTTTCAAGTTAAATCAGATTTGATGCTCGAGACATAACGTGCATTATAGGACCCGCCAGTCACCATACCAATATCAGTAAGCTCGGACCTTATTGATTTTCGGGTTTTGAGAAAATTTGGAACCGGTGTATGTCGATTTATGCTACCTATCGAGATGTGCTACTTAGCACTTCTGCGCATGCGTATGACCCACAAGCGTGCTCAGTTTCCACGCCCATAAATCTGTGCAACCTTGCTGTTGGGCATGCCACAGAGACAGTGGCTGATCATCAGCAATTATTAGTCTATCAGAATGCTACCCCTGATATCTTTAATAAAGATGGCATAATATAGTATTTCAGCATGCTCCCCATCTCCTTACAGAACACATGGAGTGAGTAGTATGAAATTATAAAATGATTCTGTAGTGGGACCATTATTTGATCAGAATACGCTACCCCTGAAATGATGTTAATAATATATCAAAACAACAGAGAAACAGAAGATGTAATAAAATACTGAGAGAGTTATAACTTTATGGGATTGGAAAAGGGAACACATAAGATAGCATTTTTCAATAGGGCAGAGTGACTCAATAGACTCTGCTATCGATATGCGCTATGGTAGCATTTTTCGACAAGGCAGCATATATCGTCGAACACCGGGTCCTTTTAGAACCAGGATATCGTGAATACCGGGTCCTTTTAGAACCGGGTATCGAACCCCCAACCCTATTCAGTCCCGCACCTCGAGTCCGAATCAAGTCTGAAGTCTTTTGAGGACGAGTCTCAAGTCGAGTCTCAAGTCACTGTGTGTAATTTAAGTGCGACTCGAGTCCCCATTTCTGGATGATACACATACTCTTAAAAAGTATATTATCTGTACCCGATACTCATTTCAGCGAGTGCTTGTTTGTCTTTGATCAGTTTGTCTCCTGTGTGTGTGTGTGTGTTGTCTGGGAGTGGTGCTCTGGTCTCTCCTTCTGGCTGGCCAATCCTTTACTTACCTGTGGCTCACCTGCTCACCTGAGAATCATCCAGCAATCAAAGACCTGTAGTATTTAAACTCGGGCTCTTCATTCCTTATGAATGATCGCACTACTCTGTACTGAGTGTGGGTACAATAACACCAGTGGTAAATTAGAACACTGCTCTGCTCAGTTTTGGATACGAGATGAAATAGTTTTAAGTTAATAACCATCAGAAGAGACGAGTTTGAAAGCTATGAAATAATCCATTTCTTTCTGTATCATTTAATTTTGTCTGTGACACATTAAAGGCCGTAGTGTTTGTATCCTTTACTGTTCATGAAAGGACATAAAATTGATCATCTCCTACAACTGCCTTGGCCGTTAGATGGAGATTCCTGGTTTTGACCTCAGCTGTATTTACTGTAGAAACCTCTTCATAAAAACACTGTTTCTACTTACTACTGTACTCCATAACAACAACAAATAGCACCCTGTGTAACAACAGTGTCAATCCAGATGAACCTTAGGCTTCTAAAGTCCCTTGTAAGTACAATATTGTTCCCCATAAGTAGGCTTACTTTACAACACACACAGTAGCATACAGGGGATAGGCCTAAAGTGTGTTCCTGACTACTCTTTTCCCAAGGCCTCTGTTCCAAAGTAAAAACTAAAACAAATTACACTGTAAATTGTGAAGAATTATGGTGTACTTTGACATTCAAGGTCTTTCTAAACATGCTTCTTTATCAAACATCCATCACGAGGTCAGAATTGATGTTTTCCCCCTCAATAAATTTTTTTATCTGTTTTTTATTCTTTTTTCTTTCACAGAGCCATCAGCCTGGCTGTAGACTCTTTACAGGCGCATCAATTTAATGATTCTCATTTGATCATGTTTAGGTTTTATTTGAATTTTTTCTCAAAAGAAAGAAAGGTATTTAGAAATGGGAGTGGACAGAATTGCTCCTAGGGCAATGTCAGCGTTGGGTAATCCACAATCCAGCAGTGTTTTCTACTTTAAAGGAGGCAGGTTCAGGGTCAATAAAAAAATCTAAAGCATACCAGTTTATCAGCAAGACATCTGTCCACATCAAGACAGGCACAAGATAAAATGTTTCAATTACAATACCATCTGATTCTCTCTCTGTATGAACAGAACACTAAATACATCACTGAAGTGCATCAAGTATGTGAAGAAGACAGCTGACCAAAGGCACTATTCACGAAAGAAATTCCAAAAGAAATTTACAGTCCATAACCCTCATCTACCTTTCACACCAAGTCCAGCATGTTTTTTTCTTTTAAGAAAGATATGTAGCAAGTGAAACATCTGGGTGATGATCTTCTTTATCATGTAAATTGTATCCTGTGCTTTGTGAATGTGAATTCCACATTAGTCATGTATTTAATTTATTTTTTCTTTCCTGACTGCCAAATTTTAGTATTATGTAACTCTCTGTCTCCACAGTCTATTAACAAAGATTGGGAAATGCATGTGTACACAATGGCCACATTCAATTTTGGAACAATGGTTTGGTCCCCAGTGTACCTTTCTATTATGCTAGACTTTGGCTGGTTCCCTTTCCATAGTAACAAGTGATGCAGATCTTTGGTTTATTTATAACTGATGGAGATTCCCAAGTTGAAAAACACAATGAGGCTACCATTAAAAGTAAACTTTCAAATGTGAATTGACTGCACGAGAAAACACTTTTCATTCAGGAACTATAAAAATAATCTAAACAAAGCCTGAAAATTCTCCCATATATCTCCCATATATCTGTCTGTCAGTGCCGTTTCTTGTTCTTTGTCAGGCACACCGTCAGACACACAGAGATAAGCGTGCTCATGCCTGGAAAAAGAACATATAGAGGAGAGATAGAGAGGAAACTGAAATTATAAAGGATGCATGCGGCCATAATAGAGGAGGTGATGAGTTGAAATGATAGAAGAGACAAGTAACATATAGAAAATACAGCTTTGTTTCAGGGAGATCAATGACTGGATTAGCAGAAGTGACAGATAAAGAAATGGAAAATTTCATTGTAAGCCGCTATCTGGAAAATGGATTTTGTGAATACTGAGCTGGCTGGATATAAGCTTTTAGTCAGTCTTTTTCTGCCTGAATCCTTTTACATTTACAAGCTCAGGTTTTACCCACCAGCTACAATGAGGACTTTTCCTTTTTCTCTGTGTCGCCACAGAAGAAGAATATGACAGACTTTACAGGGTATGTAGAATAGGACACATTCTCAAACCACATGTGCACCTTCACCTCTATGGGCTTCCTGCAAAAACATTTTTGAATTCTTATCCTAAATCCCTCTTGCTTTTACGAGTGCTCAAGTCGGATTCACCAAACTCCATTAACTGCACAAACTTGTACATTGCTCGTTTCAGCCTGATGAATGGCACCTGTTCATGAGGGAGTGCGTGTTCATGAGATTTCATCATTAACATTACAATTTCAGGTCAAATTAGTATTTTTCACCCTGTGGAGGGAGACAGACTATATTGATATTGCTTGTCTGTAGGTCTGGATCACTCGTGCATTTAGTCTGTGCCAAGCAGAAAACTGAAAGTACGACAAAATTAGTGAATGCCACAAATTCTCTTAAATCAGTCTTTTTAATCAGTTTGTGCCACTAATCTGTTCGTACAAGTGTTTCATGGACGAGGCCCATTGTTTGTGTGAATTACTCATTCAAGAACCTTTTTTTCCTGATTGTACTGAAGCCATTTCTTATAATAGTCAGTAATGGCCCTTTACATGGTTATTAGTCTTGTATTAGTTCCAGATGACCTGCAATCATTTATGATGTTATAAATAACCTAGTCCTGAGCTTGGCCAGAAACCAAGTCTTCATGCTAAGCTAAGATAACCTTCTCCTGTTTCCAGCTTCATATTTAATGGGCAAATAACTTTAAGCGGGGATTTAGACTGAAAACAGCCCTGCGCTACAACTGTGCAGGGGACTGTGTTGTTGAAGGCTGTGCTGTTTAAGGTACTGGTGAGACAATGAAATACGATCCAGGAAGTCCAGATTAAGCAACAGATAAGTCATGTTCAACTTTTTTCCCCCAGACTGGCTCCATTCAAATGAATGAGAGGGCTGCTGTCGGTCCAAGCAAGTAAGAAAATAAGTGTATTTTCTAAAATTTCTTAGTATTCCTTTAAAACCATTGTTTTTCTGACCATCACTTTATAGTGTAGCATGTAACAAACACTAAATATTCCTCTTTTAGTTTCCCGGTGAAGCTTCTGAGACTGTTACTGTAACTGGGCTGTGTAAATAAATTTAACTTGGCAAAAGGAAGAGAATGAATAAGAGCTTGAACAAGATCACGCTCCTTCCATGTTCCCTCTAAAACCTCATCAGAGCTTTTAAAGGTGTCCAACTCTGTGGGATTTATTAATTTCACTGCTTAATTCTGTGATTTAATAACAAACAAAGGTGTGGGATGTGAGGATTAGGCTTCATACACACTTCAATGTGATTAACAGTGTCAGGGAAGACATCAAATAAAAATATGTATATAATTGTACACAAACAATTAACACTCTCTCATTTGTTGACTTTTCATGCCAAATTTGGCATTTCATGAGCATGTTGTTATTAGGGCCTATCTGATTTTTAAATTATTATTTAAAACTGACTCCCACATATTCGTTAACTGTAAATGTTATGCACATTTTTAAGAACCTTGTCAGACGAAGAAACAGTTTTGCAGATGGAAACACTTTCTCAAATGTTTTAAAATGTTGAAGCCCTTAAAACTGCACTCTTCCAGATACTATAATCTAATGCAACCTCGTGGGATATTAAAGACACAAGGTGACGTGAGATTGTGCTTAATTCTATTTTAAAGTGTATCATGCACCACAGAGATTTTGAAAATATCTTGAGTTTTTCTTTGACTCATGATTGCATGCTCACCACATTTAGAGAAGACTCCTTCTGTATGTTAAACTAATCAGCACACAGGTGATAATGATTATGCTGATTACCTAATTGGCAGCATGTTGTTGTATCTTTACTTGTGTTGACACTTAACTTTAACATAATTCATCTTCTCATACATTTTCAAGTCATAGCAGAGGCAAAAGTCAAATCCAAGTCAAGTGTGGAGACCATAGTGGAAGTCTCTGGGCTCCATAATTGTTCACACTTGACAATACAAAGAATGATTATTTCATCAATAATTTCACTGCGGATGAATTCTATTTATTGACTAATTAGGGTTTAGGAAACCACATTGATATATCAACTCTATATACATAGAAAAGACTACAATCTTGTTTAACTTGTCACATTTTGGTCAACAATAATAAAATTGAATAGCAGTACCATTTTCTGAAGCCCTGTTAAAATTAAGTTAATAAGAAGAATGTTTGACATTACAGCAATAACATTGGTGGCATAGTGCACCTACCTTCCTGGATGTGATTTCTTCAGCACTGTAATGAATTACCGAATACTTCTTAGCTGGCTAGCTTGCCACTGGTCATTCCTGCATTCAGGTTTTGTTTTGTTGTTCAGAGTGTGTGTGAACCCCATGGCCGCACTGCGGCTAAACTAGCTGTTGATAAGTATATACCTCTAAACCCTAGGATTTCTAATATATAAACCACAGTGTCGCATTCTCTATTGCAACACCTGTTAAATAATGCAGATGAGACATATTCGGAGTTGTTGTTGGAAGACACTTTCGATAAAGCTGGGCACAAACGAAATAATGTAATGAGCAATCCTACTAAGTACTTCTACAGTGAGTCCTGGCATTGGTTTGAATGGTGTTCACACCAGAAATTAACCATCACAGAGTTCACTTGACAGCGATCCAAGATCACCCTTTTGAGGCAGACCAGAGAGTGGTTGTTTGGTTCACACGTTAACATTAAATGTTGGCCTTGCTACCAAGCTATATCATGCAGTTGGCTTTTCATTATGACAATGGTGATGCAAAGTAAAATTTGTTTTAGTACCTTAAAGCCTACAACAGATTTGATTGCCTGGGCAGTAGTAATTTTGGTAAGAAAGCTAAAGTTATCAACATTCCTTGGTTATGTTATATCTTCATAATAATAGCCGTATGTGTAACCTAGGTGTATGAATGGTACTTAAACAAAGTTTATTTTGTTTGTCATATTACAATTAATAATGATATAATATATTGTCTTGTTTGAATTCACTTTATTGGAATTGACAATGATCAAAGCCAATCAGGGGCTCCATGTTTGAAAATAATGTAATCATTTTTTATTCTTAATGTGAAATTTAGTTGCTAACTCCAGTGCTTCATATCTCTGCCTCAGAATTACAGCTAATGGATTGTTTTTAAAATGGATCCATGATGGAAAGTCTTGTTTAAGGTCCTTGCCCAACACAATGAAGCTTGATATCTTATTTTAAATCTTGAACCAAAATTAATCAGAGAGATAATGATTAACAAGTGAGAGACTGATTACATTCCTGCCTAGTGGTAACCCTGCATTAATCATGATAATTTCCCTCACCCTGACACCTCAAGTGAGCGTGCCCGATTTTGCTGCGATATCATCAGGTTGTCATCAAAATTCTATTAACTGTACCCCAGCTTCCTGTCTGATATTAAAGTGTAGGCAGTTTGTTTTGTATCTCAGCCTTCTGATGTGCTTTTAAACCCACAGAAAACCCATTTGTTAATACATCTGCACAGCACATCTATCAAGACATCTATCCGTAGAAACATCTGTTAACTGGCTGGACAAAAACAGAGAGCTTGTTCCACTTTACAGTTACAACACTGTAACTCATGTGTGTAATACATTTTTAAATGAAAGTTTTAATTAAACTAATTAACGGTTAGTAAATCAAACTTGAGGCAGGCTATAAAAAATATTATATTGTCCAATTTTCCACAATGAAGCAGCAAATATTTAAATATATGATCCGTAATTATATGATTGAAGTTACATCCTCCTATAGCTTTATGTCTATAAATGCTAGCTTGTTGGTCTCTTAAATACACACACGCGCACACACACACACACACACACACACACACACACACACACACACAGTTATGCTACCCTATTCTTCCTTTGGAGGATCAGAGGTTTTGTTGCTATAGGTGCTGGTGATGACTCACACCGGCTTTCAAATGACTTCCCTTCCAGTCAGGTTCTGCGCTGATAACCGATGACAGTTTTCATTTCAACAAGGTGTTTTGGAGGTCTCATCTTTCATTCTGTTTGTCTGCCTTGAGGTATAGCCAAGCGGGAAGCTTCCGGTCTACAATATGAAGCGAATGCGGAAGTCCCTGAAACCTGCATTCTATTGAAAATCTAGCAGGGGGCGACTCTTCTGGTTGCAAAAAGAAGTCCGGCTCCATTAGAAATAATGGGAAAATGACCCGACTTCTCGACAGCTGAATAATTACCCCAGTAAACACTTTCCTGATGAGTTTATGGTCTCAGTTGCTAGTTTCAAGTCTTCTTCAATACAAAATGATGTTCATTTAGTAAATTATGGTCCCATTTATTTCAAATAGACCACAAAGCAGAGTATGTTTCAGGGCGGGATTATCTATGATTGACAAGTCGTTACCATGGCGACCTGTCAATCAGGCTAGAGCCGACTCGTACACTCGGCACTGTGTAAATTTAACCAGCACCATTGAAAAAGCTTATTAGGAGTCGGCTGTGTAGCTAGCAGCTAGCTAGCTAGGTGCTACACGGCTGTTAGCTCCGCCGTATCGTCACTTATCATTTTTTTTTATACATTTGGTCAGGTCAATAAATTTTTAAGGAGGTAAAGCAAAAAATAAAGACAATAAAAGACAACTAAGAAATACTGAGACCCAGTGATAAAAGCAAAAAAACATATCTGCATTTGTTATACAGGCTATCTAAATGAAAGCATCACCTTTCAAAATACAAAAAATCCTTTTGCCTCAGAATAACGTAATGTAATGTAAAGCTTGAAGAATTTACATACATATTAAAAAAACACTTACACCCACCCACTCTGCACCCTTGAGATAAAAGACCTCTACATAGCTGCTATACAATTCAAAATAAAAACCGCTATGGCTAACAGTGTTACGCTACTACAAACACAGTGTTTTTCATGAAGTGAGGAACATGGTGCACATCACATAATGCTGAGGGACGAATGGGTTTTGAAATTTGGCTTATGTTAGTGAAGGTCTGCAAAACCTGCCATTACATCTTCAGGCTGTGGCTTTGCCATCTGTGCTCTCGTGCGGTGATTCCAAATGATGTGGATGCAAGCTATTATTCTGATCAAGTCTCATGCTAGGATCTACTGTAGTACATTAGAGGCAGCTGGCTGCAGGCCGAGGGTCTTGTCATAAGGCCTTGAAAGTGCAGATTTGCCTCTGAAACCGTGTGTATGTGTGTGTTTTTGTGAAGGCTGGGTTCAATTCACTTTCAATAGTGTGTTTGCTGATGCATGTGCCAGATGTCTACAGGGGAGAGGGGAAGAGATTGATGGTGAGCGCTGATGTTGCACGCTCTTATATGAGTCGCCTCATCAACCTCAAATTCATTGCTTGCTTCTGGCCTTCAACACCATCCGTCACTGACGGCGCCAGTTTCTCAAAGGTTGCAATGCGCATTTTACAGCTAATATTCATGGGGGTAAATAATTTCTGAGTAGCAGACAATGAGAGAGTAGGACAACAATCACGACGGGGGTCCATCGACTCCCACCATAAGTCTTCTCATAGGCCTAATTTATGCGATAGACGTTTGGCATTCAGCGGCTCTTCAGAGCTTATTCTCTCACATCATCTATATTGGCTGATATTACTTTTAACACCATATTCATCATGGTGGAGGTGTAATGGATAGATTACTTGAAGGGATGGTCTTGATTCACAGCGCTGTACAATGTGAACAGAAAGACATCATTCTTTGCAGTGCTGGTAAAGGATTTCAGGTGCTGGAGGATGGAGGCAGCATCTCTTTCAAGACTCTTTCTTTTCCTGTAATACGCAAATGTCTTTGTATTTTATTGCTTTATTCTTGGTTTTCTGTTTGGTTTCTGTTCTGTGTTTATACCACAGTATAGAGTGTGGCTTCCTTAAAGGGGTTATATGTAATTTTTTAATGAAATCACTTATCACTTAATCACTTTTTAATTGCCTATTTGTGAATGGGTTGTAACCTCACATAAAATAAACCACACTCCTGCTTTCTTTATCCCTTGGAACAGCCACTTTCTGTAAAGAAATCTGTTCGGATTTTCTGCATGCGCTCTCACGAGCCTTTTGCCTACTGATTCTTAACTGTACACACAGCGACTGCGGCTAACAAAATGGAGTCTGCTAACACCAAAAATGACCGGCTCCCAGCACAACACAGACTCCAACACAAACTCCACGTAAGGATAAAAAACACTAAAAAGGTTAGTATAATGCAACATAACGGCATTTTATGTGATGCTGTCTCTTGCTATGTCTCTGTTGTGGCCGAATTAAAGTGCTCGCTTATTAGTTGTGCACATGCAGGAGAACACGCTTGGAAAGGTAGTGGTTGCAATCTGAAACCTCACAGAGGCCACTAAAAACTACACATGGCCCCTTAAATATTCTGGATTCTGTTTACATTTGGTCCAGTTTTCACTGTCAAATGTCATCTTTTCCGGCATGTATGAGCACACATTATTACTTTACAAGCAGCACTGTTCAAAGAGACCAAACATGTTTTTTATGTACTGCTGTGTCCTCTTTGGAAAGTAATACTGCATAGTAGAAACACTGACATATTGTTGCTGTGCTCCTTGTAGTTATAACAGTCCCTGTCCACATCACATATTCTGTTTTCCCAAATTAATATTCAGGTATCTTTCTAATGAAATAATAATAATGATTAATTACCAAGTTAAAGATAAACATTTTAGCATCAGTGTGATCAGTTGGAATACACTTTCAATAATTAATTTTAATATGGCAATATTGCATCTTCACTATGTCAGTATGATTTAATTTTTATTTTCAATAATAATAAAAAAAACATATTAGGTTGCAATAGTATAACATATCAGTGAGAAAGAAAGCTGTGCACTTTCGAGAACTGCTAATACTGATTTTAAAATCTTTAAAATCTCGCACCCATCTACCTAAACTCCATAATACAGGCTTACGTTGTCTGTGAAGGTTCTCAGTCATCCAGGTCATAGTTTCCAACAAAGGTTGAGGTCAAAGGCAACTGGACTTTGTATAAGAAAAAACAAAGTCCAGTTGCCCTTGACCTTAACCTTCGTTGGACAGGCCTACATTCCATCTCGGCCACTGCGCTCCTCCAACAAACGGCTTCAAGCTCTGCCATCTTTGCACACAAAACAGTCTCAGTCCCGGCTGTTCTCATCTGTGACACCACGATGGTGGAACGAGCTACCACAGGCCATCAGAGCAGGGATGTCCCTCTCTAACTTCAAGAAGCTCTTGAAAAGTCCTCTTTTCCAAGAACACTTCCTCTCATAACACATCTAACCTCTAACCTCTAACATGCTCTTCCTGTGCTCTTCTTCTTCTATCTCCTTACATTTCTCTTGTATTGATTGCACTTTTCAATTAACTCTTACTTCTTACCCTAGGTATTTATCCCATTGACGCCGTATGTGCTAATAGCTCTTACTACTATTTACTGCTTCTCTTACAAGTATCTATTTTTACCCGTAGATCTCTTACTCTATTGATGCTTGCATGTTGTTGTTCAAATGTAAGTTGCTTTAGATAAAAGCGTCTGCCAAATGAGTAAATAAAAATCCATAATAACAGACAGTGCAACATAACAGCAGCAGAGGAGTAAAAAATACTGTTGCACCTTCTGAACAAACATTTGACTCACAGAGAGCAACCTGAGAATGAGAGAGAGAGTGACTGAGCTCTGGTGCTGGTGAAAATGGCTTTTATACAAAATGGGCTAAGAACGGACAACTTCTGCTTTCTGTACCTTCTGTACCTGAATGCTGACAAATAGGCTTGGATGATGGATATAAAAGATAATAGTAATAATCTTCGTAATCACAAACAAATTAAATCAGGCTTTCATTTTAAAACCATTTAACAACGCACGACATGCATATCAGATATGTGTGTAGGTTAGCGTAGCTTGCAGCAAATTATAACTTTCAAAAAGCATGTTTGAAAAAAAAAACCTAGATGAAACTGTAGATTATAGTGTGGGCGGCAGGGTCCTGCACACATCATCAAGTCTCAGCTATGCATTGTGTTGTAGGAACCTTACGGTGCAATTACTTGTTCTTTCCCTCCCCTGACAAAGTGGCGTGGGCGGAAAAGCTTCTGTTAATCATGAGCTCTATTTTATCACTTTCAGGTAGAGACCCTTTGCTGGACAAGGGAGCTGCATTAGCACACTTGCCAAAGGATCCCCAGACTGCATTACCATAATTGTGGCCAAAATGTCAGCAAAAAAACAGGGAATCATCATTCCCTTTCTCCCTTTTTTTTAAGCATGTCAATTTTTTAGCTCCGCCTGACTATCCTGCAGCCCTCCTCAGTCCACTACTGACAGTGAAAAAGAGAAAGTTAATTCAATGGAACAAAAGGCCATCCACATATAGTCATCGCCTCTCGTCTTAGCATTTTGTACAGGGAACCATCAGTGACAGCATCCTCCAACCTCCTGCAAAGGTTCATTTGTCTGTAATGTACATTACTGTAAGAGAGGGGAAGTGTGTTGTTTGTATGCTTGTGTGTGTGTGTGTGAGAGAGTGAGAAAGAGAGATATTACAGAAGGAGAAATGGAACTATTACTGTGAGGTGTGTGTATGTGTGCTCTCCGGTGTGTATATTCCATTAAATGCAAGCACGGTGTACCAGTGTTAATCTATGTGAGTGGCCAAGCAGGCGGCAGAGTGTGAGTCAGTGCGGGGGTGCGGACATGGAGTGAGGGTAAGGGGCCAACTAATGCTGAGTGGCAGTTGATAATGCCAAACCGTTATATCAGCATCTGCCCTCCAGCTCTATGCTTACCTCTCTGAGCCTGCTGCTGCCATCAAGCATTTCAACAAAGACACACACACACACAAACACACGACATGACTACCTTGCAAACACTCTGCATTCTGCAGAAACAGTCCCTTGCACAAAATCTAATCAAACAGAGGTTATGTGGTGCCTCAAGCCATCGTAACAAATTACAACTTCATTTGATGTGTGCATATCTCTGTCTGCTAACACAAAACACATATTTGAGCTCACAAACCGGGTTGGATCCTATCTCACAACAGAAACAAAGCTCCATTTTAGTTTCCAGGTAGAGAGCGAGCACGTTTTTTTTTTTTTGCCAGTCTTCCACTCCTTCACAAACACAGGACTGTATCATTGCTGCAGCAGCACTATGAGTTTTTAAATGTTTATTTATTTTTTTTATGACATTGATAAGCTTAAAACCCCCTTTAAAATGACACATCAAAGACTTGAGATGATATTTCTGTTCGTCTGCACATTATATTCCTCTAATCAGATAAGAAGTATCAAAAATCTAACATTCACATCAGTAGAGCGTGACATTTTGAATCAGGCCGCACAATAATCGCTTAATAAAGCTGGCCTCATGTGACTCTGACGTCTGCAGCTAATATCCAATTAACCTTAGAACATCCCTGATAATATAGAATCCCTGTCTGTGGTGAACTGAACATATATTGCAAGCGGACATTCACGATGCGGCACACACAAAAGAAGGAAAGAAAACACATCCCTAAAAGTTTGCACACACATAAACGCACACACACACACACACACACACACACACACACACACACACCTGGAAATAAAAGCCTTGATGCAGTAAGAAACTATGAGGACTGACAGCTGAAGTTAGTGGCAACCAAGGCCAGAGCGGAGGCTTGGCATTGACAAATGAAGTGTATGGAAATGAGCTGGGCTTTAACATTGTGAATCAACTTGTTTTTACACTATCCAGCACGTGAAATGCCAGTAATGACAGTGCAGTGTCTTCCTTTAACATCGGCACAACAAGAAAGCTGAATATAACTGTTTCTTTTTTTTGCCCTTGAACCATAATGTACCACATGCTCCATTACAGCAGACCTTAGGAATGGAAGAAGCGGGAGTTGTTTTTATTATTATTGTAAAGAGAGCAGAAAGAAAGGCGAAAAAAGGAACAGATGTAATTTCACATGAGTGGGGTCATGTAATCAAAGCATCCCTCTGCAACCCAGCGTTGTTTACTTCAGCAAACCCTTGATTCTTATCTTTTTTCAGCCAGGACTAGTGAGGTTTGAAACCTTCAGGCAGACTTGTGTCAATTCCGCACTGCTACTTTTTAGGCAAAGCCATTTTTCCTCCTTGCCTTGGTATTGATAATGATCAGAATTAGAGTCAGAGAAACTAATCATTTAGAAAAGCTTTTTGTTGTTGTTGCTAACATTACAGTATATTATGTTGTATGTGTGCAGATGCATTGATTTGTGGGCAACACAACTATATTATAAATACAAATCACGTGCTTGGGTAATGCGAAACTAATGCATGAGTCATGATCATTTAATGCATCATGTAGTGCTGTTGCTCATTTTTAAGAATAATCGAGTTTATGTGATTAAATAACACTTAATTTATCATCAATCAATGAATGTTAACTTGCAGTTACACCATACATAAGCCACCAAATTGGCTGGAATCCAGTTACATAGAAAATGGCATTTCAGTACCAATCAGAAATATAAAGCCATTAATATAATTGGTAAGTGAACTTCTACATGTTGCTGCATGACCCCAGTGGTCAACACCTCTAGTAATGTTGACAAGTGACAGGTTCAGATCAGATTCCTGGCCCAACATTTACAAAGACCGTGCAGCAAACTGTACATGTTTGTACAAAACTGCCTCATATTTTAAGAGAAGAGGTAGTAATCAAACCGATCAAATGCATGGGTCTAAAATATCTTCTTCTATGTACACTATAGATTCTAGATAATTATGTGGCATATTAATGTATGAAGAAACCATGAGTTAATATGCATTCAGTAATGATCCACTAAGTGTTAAATCATCACATAAACTCACAGTGACTTGATCATTTCTGAATGGTGAGCAACGGGAATGCATGATACATCCAGCATTAACTCATGCACTGGCCGAAATCATCTTGCATTACTTAAGCATGCGTTTTACACCCATATAAGTGTTACCATTTTGGAAACAAAAGGTTATTCTCTTGTGTCTCTCAGTGATGTGAAAAAGGATGGTGATGAGAGGCCATGTTAGGAACACAATGTGCTGCTGACAGATGGAGAGCAGCCAGAAATTATGTGGGACAGCAGGTGGAAAATTGTGCAATCCCCAGAAATTGAGCAGCACAGTGCGGCTGCTCCCGTTGCCCCCATGAGCCATGCACAGAGGACCAGGGCCACCTCAGACAAAAGCCTAACAACCAGGCTGTAAGAGAAATCAGCCTCTGGAGTGCACGCCACTTTTCTGTCTGGAGCTGCAGATGCAAGTCATTGATTCTTAGGAGCATGTCACTAAATGACCCTGATTGACAGCCTGTGCACGAGGTCACTCTACCCCCCCCCAGCTCCTAAATCTGAAACAAGACGGAGCAGAGGAAGGAAGGAACAAGCAAGGAAGAAGCAACACACTAACCTTTAATATGTGAGAAGGAAAATGGCTGTGAACCAGCTCTATCTCTACAATTTTCTCTTTTCATTGAGGAAAAGTACTATTTCATTCATGCCATTTCCGTTCATTCATCAGCTGGGGCCAGCCTAGACTCAGTGCCATCTCCACACCAACATTCTTATCAATGGAAGTGACGTCAGCACTGCCTGCAGCTGGGGGTTGGGGGTGGGGGGGGGGGGGGGGTTGTCACGTGGTTCAGTGAGAGTATATACAATAAAGGTGCGCTGACCGTGGGGCTGAAAACATTCACTCAATTGTACATTTGCACCAGTGCTGCTGCCATACAAACACACCACGCAACTAAATAAAGAACCGCCAGTTTGTTTTTTTCTTGATGTTGGTCACAGGCTGAAGAGAGAAGGGGGGAAAACAGAAGTTCTCTCAGGTGATCCTCTATTCATGAAATAATCTTGGCTTTACCCGCGTTGTGAGTTTCACCACTTCCCCACCCCCCAGTGGGACTTCAGGTAAGTGGAACGAAATCTCATTCCGTATCATTCACAAACCATATCATATCAGACAGCTCAGGACATTTTTTACTGTTTATTTATTTAATTCGTATACATTTTTTAATACTAACATATTAAAAGAGAGAAATTAGGCGTGTTTAAGCCTTGTGGAGTGTTATAATGTCTTTTTTTATCCTAACTTTATCAGAAGAATTAATCTGTTTGCTGCTGGGCAACTGCCTGTCTTATTGTAAAGTGTGCACAGCGACTGTTTCTATATGATCTTTTTTTAAAGTAGAACTGAAAGCATCTTGTAACTTTAGGTAATCGAGCATGTTTTTACAACTATTTTGTAGTTCTTTTTTTCTTGATTTTTTAAAAACTAAATAAAAATTTAACACATTTGTGAACAAACCACGTTTTTAAAATGTATCAATTGATATGTATAATAATACTCAACAATTGTCATCGCAAAAAACAATGGACTCTTCTGTATAAATCTATTGTATTTATTTTTGGGGGGTGATTAAAGGCTTAAGCCACTACAATGCGAAGACTATCAGCTCTAAGAAATATTTCGGTGTGCAGCTGCTGCTCAAGAGCTCCAGTAAAAATCGGTTGCTATTTTTCACGTGAATATAACAAAAAACGTGTATTTTTTTAGGATTTAAAAGCCACAGCAAGATCTGAACAAACATTTTATTATGAAATTCTAATTAAATTAGAGTCTGAACCACATCCACAGCAGGCCAGTTACCGTATAAAGTGGATTTGTTTCGTTTTACACCTTGCTGATCCAGTTTATAAAAATGGAAATAGTTAAAATTTGGGCTGCACGCGGTGCTGTGATGCCCAAATGTGTGCTTGTCTGCATTCCATCACTGTCACTGAGGAGAAACATGCTCACAGCACAAGGACAAAGCTGCGTTTCTAACAGACTACACCCCCCCCCCCCCTCCACACACACACACGGTTCCTCATGCAAAAAGGTTTTATCCCTATAATTTTTACATCCAGCACATTTATAATTTGGATGGACCACTCTGGGACCGCAGGGTTAAATAACTGAACCGTGGCAACCAGCTTTACGCATGACTTCCCCGTGAGTGCCGTCCCTTTTCCTGGTCACATCGCTTTGACGCATGGAATACCAAAATCACAGCTAATACAGAGACACCGCGCTCGGATCAATTTGTTTTTTCTGTATTTTATTTTTAAAGACAGACGTTTTGCGCTTAAAATGGCAAGTGCGTGCGTTCTGGTTGGGTTGGCTCGGAGGAAGAGGTGAGAGATTTATATTGAAATATAACAGATATTCAGACTGAAAATTCATTTGCTGATGTGCATGTCTTTAGTGTTGTAACAGTTTACCAAGGTACATCTCATAAGAAGACAAAAAAAAAGAAAAAAAAAAGAGCATGGATAAATTCATCCGCGCAGTGGGAAAGATGACAAGTGGGTTAAAGCACGACTATAGACAAAAAAATTGCTTAGGTTCGTAGCGCAATTTGTGTATGCAAATTATTACCCTCCACTTGAAAGACATGGGCAGTTATATGGAAAGAATCACGGCTGGTTTTATCCGGTCACATCAGATTTCCATCTCTGTGTGTCCAGACACAAGGAGGTTACAATGGCAAAAATGGACCTAATAAGAAATATTATGAACTAGAATTTGATTTTCCATCAAACAAGTAATCTGACAGTGATAAAAAAAAAAAACAGCCAGATATAATAAAGAGAAGCCTGCAACTTTCTTTGTTGGATTTGGCACAGCTCATTGGACTGCCTTTAGCTGCCTGCTTTGTTCTCAAACATTTGTTAACTGCTTTTGTATGGTGGCTTCATGGTGGAAAGAATCTTGTTTGTAAAATAGACTCTGGTAATATAAATCTTTTTTTTTTTTAATCTTTCTATGTACTCTATTCAGTCAGTCAGTGAAGTCTTTCTTACCAGTCGTCATCTGTATATTTTAGACTGGCCTTTTAAAACAACAGCTGTATATTATTTAAATGCTCCATATGTATTGCCATTGAAATTCCACATAATCTTGATTCCAGAGAAAAAAAACACAACAAATGAAATGTGAATCATTTCTCATGTGTCTATTGTCCTCTTCCCTCTGCCTTCTTCCTTTCTTCTTCAGGTGCTTAACCTCCCTCCTGCCAGTTCTGCATGGTCATGACCTGTCATCACGCCCCTTCCACAGCCCACCTCATCCTATTGGTCCTGCTCATTGTCACTCCACAGCTGGCTGGCACCGCCCCTGCGTGGGCTGAGGGAGGGGAGGGAGGGGTGGAGGGGCGCACACGGACAGACCCTAAAGAGAAAATCCTTGCCCCCTTTCTCTTGCCCCAACCCCTGAGTCTCTCCAGCCCTGACAACGAATCGCTAGACCGGGGCCAGGGCCCGGGTCAAGATAACCAATCCGATAAAGTGACGGACCCTGCACAGGTGCTCGCTGTTCTTTTGGAGGCCCTGGACCACCCGGGGGAGAGTAAAATCCAGGCGAGCAGAAACGGAGACTGGGAAGAGGATCACAGTCAGGAGCTGCCCTCGATTGAAAGCTTGGAGGGTGGTGAGATAAGGAGAACAGGGGAGACAGAGGGAGCTAGGGGGGTGGAAGAGGAGAGGGAGGGGCGAAGAGCTGATAAGGCTATTGAACAGCTAATTGTAGACCATTTGACAGCTGCTCAGGGCGATGACTTAGAGGAAAGGGATGAGGAGGATAAAAGCACAAGGTCAGAGGAGGATCAAGGGTGGTCTGTGGAGGATGTGGTACCTGATAGTGTAAGGGAGAAGGAAGGGAAGGAAGAAGATGAGGTGCAGGAGGAGGGAAATGACTTAGGAAGCTTCTTAAACAAGGCCAGATCGAGTTCCACCTCACATGGAGAGGATCCCTCTCTGCAGCGCAAAATAAGAGGCTATTTCCAAAACATTGACTTGGGTCTCCAAGATAATGAGATCCTGCCTCCTCTGAAGGGCTACAAGGCGTACAACACTCAGCTAGCACGAGCCGGGAAGAAGCTGCACTGGCAGGAGAACCGGTCGGGCAACCGACCCATCAAGGGGGGCAACTTCATGGATGACTTTGAGGATGAAGGAGAGGAGCTGGAGGAGGAGGTTGAGGAAGAAGAAGAGAGCCTCTCCCACATGGAAGAAGAGGCGAGAGCGCGTGCAGAGAAACAGGAGGTGCTCCGGCAGCAGGAGGAGGCGGAGCGAGCCAGAGAGGAGGAGCAGAGGCTTGCAGACATCGCCTCTGACATGCTGCTGCAGTACATGGGGAGGAAGCAGCAGTCCTACATGAAGCCCCGGCAGAAAAGCAGCATGGGGGCTGCCGGCAACACCGCCGAAGACAAGCGCTCAGAGGAGGTTCTTCCCGATGAAGATGACCTGGACCAGCAGATGATCGACAGGCTAATTGAGATCAGCAGCAAGCTGCACCTGCCTGCTGACGATGTGATTGAGATTATTAGTGACGTGGAGGAGAAGAAGAAGAAAAGGAAAGAGTTGCAACAGCAGCCAACCAACAGCAACCCTGTTGTCCCACGCTTCAGGCCTCTGGTACCTCCTCCTCTGGCTGCTCCGCCTATCTACCACTACACAGCCTCAAAAAACCCCAAGAAAGCCCCTTATAAGTACAACAAGTCCAACAAGAAATGGCACAAGGACAAAGTTAAGTCATTCAAGCAGGACTATTGGTACAAGCCTCAGAAGCAACTTGACTACTGGTATAAACCCCAGAAACAGTTTTTAGCCTTCCCCTCCTATCCATACTACCAGAAGCCATATCGAGCATACTACCCTGTTTATTTCCCATATCCCAAACCACAATATTATGGCAAGCCCTCCCCCTCCAGAGACCAGCCGTTTGGCACCCAGGAACTTGACCTCCAGGCCCCAAGGCGCAGGCACAGGGCTGGGGGTAAGAACCGTGGACAGGGCTGGAGGCAGCAGCCAGCCCCACGGCTGCCTCTCACCCCTTATATCTCTAACTATATCCTTCCTCACCCACGGACCTACCAACCCCTACCTCCGCCCAAACCAATAACCACACCCAGGAGAGGCAGGCGACCCCCGTACTACTATCCACAAGTCACACCGGGAGATGACTATGAGGAAGATGGGCTGGTGCCTCAGCTGGACAGTGAGGAGGAACTGGAAAACTTTATTGAAAGGATCTACATGAAACGCAGAATGTATTGAGAGACTTTTTGGACACTTGTCAGATCAGAAGGACTGACAGAGGTGTGATAGATATACAGTAGCTGGAAAAAAGCTAAAAGAGAGGTGAAAAAAAGAGGAGATATGTGTTATGAGCCTGATGGAAATGTAAGGTCAAGAAGTAAAGTTAGATTTAAGTTGTTGTTTTAATCACTGTACTTTTGTTGATTTTCTCAGTCAGGGAGAAGATGAAGGGGTCCCAGTTTAAGCTCCCTGTTACCATGTTCAGCCTCTTGCTCAGTTTACATTTTGAAACAGAACATACCATGGTGTATGTCTGCCTCCATTCAGGTCAATCTCTGATGCTATTGCATTAGAGTTTTCTAGAGGACACACAAACACACACACACACACACACACACACACACACAGGCACACATGTACATCAACACACCTACATATATTCACATTTATGACACATTCACAAGCAGGTGTGCCCATTGTAAGAGAACCATGTTTACAACATCACTTTGTATCTTTTGTTTTATATTCTGTATGTCCTATTACAAAACTAAAGTAGTTCAGCGACTTCTTAGCTACACAAATATAAAAAACTGAACACTGCTATTGTCAAATGATGACAGCATATTTTTGTTGTATTTGATGTGTGTAGTTGCCTTTGTTATTCTCGATTGGATCAACTTTAAACAGCTGCAATTTGCAAAGGTGCCAAATACACACATTTCAGTTTTTTCAAACTCAAGATTCAGATTTTTGCCTTACAAGCACCATGGTTCTATAAAGGGAAATATCATATTGCATAATATTGTCATCTCAACCAGGTCCCAATGTAGAAACCCTGTGGACTCCAAAAGCACAAACTTAAACACTAAACACTTCCAACCTGGTGGACGAAGGGTTTTCAATCATTCTGGGATCCAGAAGTTATTGTGTCAACATATTTATGGAAGATCCACCTTAATCACCGTCACCACCACCATATTCCTTGTCCTTCATATTTTCTTTCATTGTTCATCTCCAAGTCACATCTTCACTCACCTATTGTTTGTGTTTTTTTTCCACACACACATCACATCCATTAACTCTCTTTATCCTTTCTTTCCAAAAAATACTTGAAATCACACTATCTGTTCTGCAGCCTTCTTGAACAGATTTCCACAGAGAGGCTGCAAACATTTTGTTCATTTTCAGAGGAAATTCACTGAAAAGTTTCAGGCCGGGGAGTCAGGGAATGTGCTTAAACCGTTAAATGCACGTCTTTCTACTTGCATCTTAAAAAATGAACAAAAAAAAAGAACAAAAAAAGAGAAAAAATAAAACAGTATGGGGAATTCAAGATGGTTGTTTTCTCTGAATAAACTGTGAACATAAAAAAAGAAATCTCAAAGGAAGAGGGCCACTGTGTCAACAGTGAAGCCATCTGTCTTGTAAAAGGAGAGTGTTGTTGTTGATGTCACCTTTAGCATTGTAAGATGTACAGTGTGAAATAAATATGCCCGTGCAATGTGTAAATAACAGCATGATGATTAATAGTTTTGCTATATGATAAAAATAAAAGCAATTATTTTATTAAAGTTCAGTTTTTAATGGCTTTTTGGCGAGTGCTATGTTGTACTTGTAGAGCAGCAAATATAGAAAGAACCCTTGATTCCTGAGTAACGAAACCAATCAAAATACACAAAAGAGGAAGACAATCGGTTGAAGCTAAGTGGCAGCACGACTCATTTAGTTCACAGCTGCATCAGTATGGAGACAAATGAAGAAAAACCTATAGCGGGAGTTTATCATATGCCAAGACAATCAAAATAAACATCAGAGAGAATGCAAGAATGAGACTGAAAAGGGGAGGAATAACTGGAGAACAGAAAAATTCAGAAGGAGGGAGGGAAATGGTAACTGCAGTGATTGATGAGTCACATGATTGGTGGATGAGTCATCCATCTGTACACTTTACTGCGCAGGACCACACACTCACACACAATCACACACACACACACACACACACACACACACACACACACACACACACACACACACACACACACACATGCACTTGTTTGGCATCAAAACAAACCTTATGTACGCTGTCAGTGGTGCAAACACTGACGGTGATTAGCAGGCTGTCAATATGGTCAAATCGCATGTTATCTTGCCAGCTTGCTCACCAGTTGATTGGAACGGTACCTTTCATGGCTTTATCTTGGCTTGTTGAGTGATTCTTGGAAACCATGTTATGAATTCAGATTTTAACTGCAGCATGTACCTTCTGTAGATGTCCTAGCTGAGTATTCATTGCCAGACTGTAAGAGTGAATATGTTTTTGGTTATCTGTGGCCACAGTGATTTCAGTTCAGGCTGTTTGAGGCCACTGGGCACCAGCAAGCTGTGCTCAGTAAAACACAACCAGTTTCAGCAGGACTATGAGAGTCGCTAACTGTAACATTATACATATGCTATGGTTGCATTGTTGGCAGGAAAAGGCAAATGATTAGTTTGACATTTTGGATATTTAAGAGGTACATCAGAAGATCAATACAATTCTCATGTCTGTAGCAAGTGTCAGTAGGCAAATATCTTAGCATAATAAATTATCATTAGTTCCTTAACATCTAGGTTTCCCCTGCTGTTTCTCTTAAAGGGGAAAGTCTGTTAACAGGTGTTAGGGGCTACACCTTTGTGAAAAAAGTTGTGAAAAAAGTTGTATAAAGCACAGGCTGTCCTCCACAGAAAACCAACCAAATATGTAGTTTGTTCAGCCCGTCATTACGACCCGTATTTATTGTGGCAGTGACCTACAGTGGCCATATGACGGTAGCAAAGGAGGAAGTAGAGTGACGTAGCCTATTATAAATAATGAGAAAGGAGGTGGATTGTTAAGGAGGTGGATATGGTTCTACTGTTCACACAGTAGAACGGCTTTTGAAACCCATGTGAAACCAGGTAAATGATGAGAGAGTTTTAGTTAAATACTTCCGTCATGTGATTAACATGAGTTCTATCACGTGTGACCTCATGGTATATATGTGTCTTATGTGATGTAGGCTACTTATTGTAACCCAAAACACTACGTTTTCCTAAATCTAATCAAGTAGTTTTGTTGCCTAAACCTAACCAAACTGCAACCATTATACAACATTAACCATGTGTTTAATGTCATGTGACTTGCGTCATGTGACTTTCTATTGTAGTTAAGGTCTGGTCACCTGTCGCTGGGCTGATACGGGAAATTCTCATATGTGTCATAGTGGGAGGCATGGACAAACTACCTATTACATATACTACCTATTATACAATTTTATTCTAATCTAATCCAGTCTAGTTCCTTCTTATGCACTTCTACACACAATTCTAAAGATCTGTATAACATAATGAAATTAATCATTAAGAGGTGGTATAAAAGACCACATTGCAATAATACAAAGAGATTGTTGCTAAGCGGTCCTGTGCTGTTAGGCTAGTCATCAGATATGTCAGTTACATCTAACGTCTCAAAATTGATGGATCAGAAACTATTTTATTGCCAAGTAGTTTTACACATACAAGGAATATGCTTTGGTGGCTAGGTGCGTAGCAGTTATAAAAATCTGAATAAGATTTACAAGTTATAAAAGATTAATAGAGACTGTGCAAAGTAGCAGTTAT
Organism: Micropterus salmoides; assembly: GCF_014851395.1. Taxonomy (NCBI): domain Eukaryota; kingdom Metazoa; phylum Chordata; class Actinopteri; order Centrarchiformes; family Centrarchidae; genus Micropterus; species Micropterus salmoides. The sequence goes on from NW_024044681.1 coordinate 38,141,094, forward strand.
ATACATGTACAGTCCTGCACCCCACATAGTGGTAAATACATGATACATAAACACCTGTGTAAAGTCTATGCGATACAATAAGTTCAGTTTTTCTCCCTCAGTGGATTTCACAGGTTTGAGACCTTAGGATGTGGCTAAGCATGTCCACACTGATATATCATATGAGTTACACTCAGATTGTTGCTTCTAAAAGAAAGCCTTTCATAAAGTCCTGTTTCACACCTTGTTGCCAAGTCGTGAACACAAAGACCATTGTTGAGACGCTGCTATTTACATTCCCACATTCAGATTTTTGTGACATACTACACAATTGAGATTTAAAATTTTCCAGCACAATGGGATAATTGTGTGTCAGGCTTTAGATCACATTAAGTCCTTATAGTAATCATTTATATTTTGCCTGGTGGGTGTGCTATGATTAAAATGCAATTTGAATTTTTCAAAAGGTTCCAACTCTCACAGGCTCAAAATTTGGTTTACATCCAGCTCCTGGCACAAAAAAGTCTGACAGCACAGAAATTCATCAGTAATGGCCCCAAGAAGCCTGTACAGAAACGTGAGGGAAAATGTCAGCCATTAGTAGTATGAATATTGAATTAATACAGCTGTAAGACCTTTACAATCTAATTAAATAGAGATCACAAAATTCTACAGTAAGACTTTGGCTCAACCTTTAACTTTAAATGTCAGTATGATATTAGCTAAACTTAATGTACTACGCATCTCAATGCACTAGTTTACACAGTAGTAACACAGATGTTTACACAGTTAAAATGTAAAATGACCAACACTGGCAAAAGTTCTGGTTTTGCAAGAGTTCATGCACTGTGTGTTTACACGACTTGAAAAAAAAATAACATGAACACCACATGAAATAGGACGAAATCACCATTGCAAACTGACACCAAAATGGGTCATATTAGGTTGCATGGCAACTAGCAATATCTTGTTTATGGTTTTTGGTCAGTAAGTGTATATTGTTATGCATTGTTATGATGTTTTTTTTCTGTTTCCTTATTCCCATTCTTTCTGTGTGTGTCTGGTCTGTCTGGTCCTACGTTCATGTGATTTTACTTGATTCTGCGTTATTTTTGATTGATGCACCTGTTTGAACACAAGATGATTTGGCCCCATTGAGCTCTGTAAGTGCCCTCTTGTTGCTTTGAAAAACCCAAGTCAAAGTGTTGATTTCCACACCTCTTTTGTAACTGAGAAATGCTGCTAATTGGTATTTAACCTGCAATATGAACCTATCTTTGTTGCAGTGTTTGTAGTTGTGATTAAATGACTTCAGCGTTAAAGACCACCAAGGCATGGCAGGATGTCTTTTCTGACCCAGTGAACTGTAGTCCAACATGTATTTGACATATCATCACTGAAAACCTGTACAGTGCTTCTGAAAAATGCAATGACAAGCAATGTTGTTGCAATTGGTGATGCATTTATATATTCATAATTCCTGATTTGATTAGAACAAAGTATAAAATGTGATTTTCACACAGCTTTAACAGCTTGCAACTTGGTGGTTTGTTAGTTTGAAATTTGCTCAGCTTTTAGGAGCTGAGGACATAAAACCATTCAAAAGTAGAGAGAAACATGAGGTATGGCAAACACCAACAAATTGATTCCACCGGGCAAAATACAGGGTAACTATTAGTATCGCAAAATGAGAATGCCATCAAACCTAGATACACCTCAAAGAATTTTATGCCTTGCGTCCGTATATGACACCTAATGGTGTAGCAGGTAAGTTGCTGAAACATAAATGAGTATAGGTGATTATTAGAACTCTAAAAGTTGCTCAAAGAGTCCAGATGCTTGAACTTTCTCATATGATGTGGCTCCTGACCTCAAACCTTGTCATTTCAGCTCTCACCTCCCCATGTTTGTTAATGTTGTCATCTGTTAAAGTACCATTGTTGAACATAATCTTTGCCACATAATATGCCTCATCAGCCATGCTTTCACTAGCCATTAGGACAAAAGAGGCAGAGCTGCGAAGGCCTCTCCCTTGAAACCGCATCCTTTGTTTGTGATCTCTGCAACCCTTGTCTTTTTGCTCTCTCCTTTCATCTTGTCTTCCGCTTTCTGTATCCCCCTCATTCCCATCTTCTCCCTTTTTTCCTTCAATTATCCATGGATCCCCCCCAACCCCTTTAATGCTTCCTAACACCCAATCTTCCTCTCCTTTTCTTCTTTATCCTCTCTCTATTTCTTGTTTTGTATGCAAGCCCCAAGGGAGAGGAATGGGTGAAAAGCACTCTCTCTGCACCACTGTCACAAAAGACTGGTGAGTCATCGCCACTTATGTTCCTGTCTCCATCCTCCCACAAAAAACACACATATACAGGAAAAACACTCAAATTACTCCTTACCTGCCGTGCACTTACAGGAATACGCGCACAGGCACACACATTAGTGAATGTGCTACCACACACACACACCATTTAGAGACACACAAGCACGTTTTCACACACACACACACACACACACACACATTCCACAGCTCTACAAAATGGCCCTAAAATTAAAAACCCATGTCACATAATTTAGTTGATAATTGCGGTTGAAAATGGCTATCATTGATGTGTGTTGCCTATCATATCTTACAGGATTATGTGGAGTTCGTATGGTGGAAACTCACGTCAGTGAGGAAATTAATGCAAAGGAATGGAGAGCTAAATAGAGAGCTGCTAATGCAAGAGATGCGCCTAGACTATGGGAGATAAAATAGAACAACTGGCAGATAAAATGGACAACAGAGAGGGGAAAAGAGAGAAAGACAAAAATTCCCTAAGGAAGCAATGTGGCTTTGGTAGGCCTATTGTTTGTCCAGCCACAAAGTGGCAAATACTCTTCCTCCATCTGCTGGAGGACTGAGTCACTTACAATGCAGTCATGCTGCTGTTGTGTGCACAAGATGGCAGTCCTGGATGAACACAATGTGTGGAATGACAGCTGCAGCTGATGAAAAGAATTTGAGACATATTTATTTTGTAATTATCAGTTTTTACAAGGTGTGAAAGCTATCTGTCTATCTATCTTATCACAGAGGAAGAAGTACGGCTTTGGCTCAGGAAGTACAGTGGGTCATCCACTAGTCAGAAGGTCGGTGGTTTGATGCCCGGGTCCTCTAATCTGTATGTAGAAGTCCATGGGCAAGACATTGAACACCATGTTGCTGCAGGTGGCTGTGCCATCGCTGTGTGTGTCTGAGTGTTAGTTTGCTTTTCTGATGAGCAGTTGGCACCTTGCATGGTCTATGTAAGTGCAGTCCATTCACTGTTTTGTTTAACAGTCAAATAAATCGAAGATAGAAAAAACTGTTGTTAACTATCACAAAAGCAGAAAATCCTCACAGTTGAGAAGCTTGAACAAGTACAGTAATCGATTATCAAAATAGTTGATATAATATACTTTATGTCAATCGACTAATCACTTCCGCTATAAACCAGTCAATAATTAGCACAAACATTAAAACATACAACAGACACACACAGCAAGCAAAAAAGTTATGGAAAGACAAAGGTCAGATGGTGATTCATTCAAAGAAATAGATTTTACTGTAATGTTGTAAATAAGTCTCTGTATCAAGAACAAGACAAATCTTTGTACTCTGTTTATTGGTGCTGAATGAAGTGATTGTGCTTCTAATACATTTAACATATACCAGGGATCCTGTGGGAGCACTGTGTGGACACTTTCTAGGTTCAAAGCAAAGACATCAGAGCCCTCACCTGATTACTCTTTGCTTGTGAGCTATTCAGACACATCAAATATTGAAAGCCTGGGGTTTCCGTTTCACACACAGAGAGGGAGGGGAGAAAGCAGAGAAGCAGACAGAAGGAAGGATCGACAGGGGCAGAGGAAGAGAGGGGAAAGTCAAAGAACGGTGGGATTAAGAGGAAATAACACATCAGGCACCCTGGGAGGGAGACACGTGAGAAGGGATGGAGGAAGAGAGGGAGGAACAGGGAGAGAGCACCCAGAGGTAAGGCAAGGATGGTCTGAATGTTTATGCCTAATCAGGTGCTTGTCTTGAGTGTAACAGTAGAGGCTGTGACGGCGTAATCAGCTGTAGATTGATTGGCTGATAACCTTCTAGTAAGGCAGTTAGGAGGGCATGTTTTTTAATTCTGCTGCTTCTCTCTCAAACCTCAGTGGGACAACTTCTACCCAGGCTGACACACCGACTCAGAACTTCAGTGAGGAGAGCGATGAGCCCCAAAACCTACAGGAACCAGAGGAAAACGACCAGGCCGACAGTGGAGCAGGTGATGAAGTGGTGGAGCCCAACCAGGTCAGATTTAACAGGAAAACTTAACACTACACCAGCATTCTTAAGATGCACTGTAACTTTATGTCCATCAGAGAAAATAGGGATTTGGGGACACAAATTTCTGCTTAAGACATTGGTGTCTCTGTTATTTGGTGTGGCCGATGAAGGTTGGGGAGGATCTAAGTAGCAGTGACGCAGAGACCTTGCCACAGGAGACTCTGATACCCACAAACACACAGGACGATGCTGACTGCCTTCCATTGTCCCCCCTGCCAACACAGGAAGAGTTGACCCGCCCTTCAGTGTCATCTCATCCCTCCAACACACAGAGTAAGTCATGCACACACCCACACCCACACACGTTACTTATGTTACTTTTGGGGATATTACATAGACTTACATGTATTACCCTACACTACATGACTAACTGACAATTGATTCATGGGACCTGTAGGGTCTTGATTTGTGAGTGTTGTTTTAAGGAAAACGGTGTTACCGCTAATACTGGTGTAGTACTTGTGTTTGTGTCTTCACAGATCGCCCGTCAGAACCCTGCTGGTATTGCCTGATGTCCCTTGACTCAGAGTATCGTCCTGAAACTCCTAAACAGGTTTCAACATTTTGGAATAAACGCACAGTTTCGCTGAAGCTGATACATTGAGAAGTGGAAAAGCTGTTTCTCTGAAATTATTTTCTTTCAAATTTCATTTGATAAACACAAACTGAATTGATAACATATTCAACTTCTTTGGGCAATGAATAATAACAACAGTAACATTGGCGCAAAGAAATGTTCCCATTTTAAAATACATGGTAAAAAGCAGCCTGGCCTTACAGGACATTCATACCTTTTTTATGGGAATAAACTTGTGCTTTTTTCTGTGACCTAGTGAGATTAGAAGAAATACTGTTTATAGTTTGCATGAAATAAATAATTCATATTTTAGACCTACTGTACTGAATGTGGCTGAAATGTATTATGCACAAGCTGATACATTTGCACAAATGTTGCAGCCCTGTAAAGGTACAGATAAAGATTTGAAAAACCAACTATTTCAATAGAGAGCCTAAGTCACTGGCTTCTGCTTTCGGCCCATAGGACCTTATGTTTGGAAAAAATAGGTATGGCAGCCTAGTCAATGGAGAGAGACAGCTTTTTTTATCCTATTTTAACTGTGCCCTGTATTACACATATGATGTTTGTCAATTAAAAAATTATTTTGTCCGTCAAGAAAGTTGCAGTTTGTCGTAAAACATTTAGTTTTTTGTGAAAACCCTTCAATGAACTACATCTCTCGTCTCGCACAATATATGTCACCAACATGTAATGCAGTCATCTATGTTCCACGTAGAAATATATCTAAGCCAATGTGTTTAATCCAATGACTCTCAGCCCTTTTGTCACATCATCCTCTCATGTGTAGTTCTTTGACATTAGCTTCAGTAACGTTAGCTTCAGTCATTGAGAGGTCAGAGATGTCACATATGCGATTTTTGGGTATGTGGTCTTTGTAATTATGCATTTTCACTGTCTTATACCTCAACTGTTTTACATCAAACTGCGACTTTCTTGACTTTTATATGTATATTTTAAATTGACCATCATCATATGTATAATTCAGAGCACAATTCAAACGGGATCAAAAAATTAGTTGTCTCTTACCATTGACTACAGTACATATTTTTTCCGATGTAAGGTCCCAAGGTGGTCCACCGGAAGGGGAGGGACTTAAGCTCTCTATTGTCAAAGTTTTGCCATCGAAGGAATGACTTTGCAGACCAGAGGAAATTTCATTAGGATAATCTTCTTTTCTTTTGCGCTTTCTATAAATGGTAATATTCCCATTAGAACATGGTGTTATTACTTTTGATTCAATTCAATTCAATTCAGTTTTATTTATATAGTGCCAAATCACAACAAAGTTTATCTCATAGAGCTTTTCATAGAAGAGCAGCTCTAGACCGTACTCTATGACATTATTTACAGAAACCCAACCATTCCCACCAAGAGCAAGCACTAGGTGACACAGGCAAAGAAAAACTTCCTTTTAAGAGGCAGAAACCTGAGCAGAACCATGGCTCAGGGAGGGCCGCCATCTGCCTCCACCGGTTGGGGGTGAGAGAGAGAGAGAGCGAGAAAGGGCAAGAGAGAGAGATGGCAATACCTAAGTCAGTTAATTGAATCAACCACCCTGTAATATTTCTTAAGATGTTTGATAATTTAAAAAAGTCAACAACTACAAAAAGCTGCTTTAAGCTGCGCTGTGTATCAATACCTGAAGTAATGATGATATGTTGGCCCATTGAGACTGAATTATAGTAATGAGCCTGTGGGTTTATAGAATTGTGATTAATATTGACCATCAAATTTAGTTTTATCTGAATGTAAGGCACGCTATTACAGTTTTTCACAATTGCTAAGACATTTCTTGAAACCTTCATCCATTTCTCGAAAATTTAAACACAAAACCTAATATTTAAAATAAATTCACAAAACCCCTGACTCTTCTGGCAAAATCAAACAATCGCCCCAAAACCATGTAATCTATGCTGATAATCACTGCTTTCAAAACATACTGTAAAACTTCAATAATCTGAGTCCAAAATAGCCGCCTACCCCGTTTACTGACCTGGTGTGGGAACACATTTTGGCAAATAAATGCAGGTCTCCGTTAGACACCTGGTCTGGTTTTCATAGAAGTTCTTTGGATGTATAAAACCTCTTAAAATTGCCCGCTTTAGCTACTTCTAAGCAGCTTAGATCGTGCTTACAAATATTAATGTTACCTTTGAAGTGCTTGTTAAGTCTGAATGTGTCCATTCCTTGATTATTTGGCCTATGTTCCTTTAGTCTGTAAGGGTCCACCGATCAAAATAATCAAAACAGCTTTTCATAAAAATTATTCCAAGTTGTGAATTCCGTCATGTGAAGTCCATCGCTCTCTGTCTGTTAACTTCTGCCACACTTTTCTCATCCTGCACCATGTTGTTGGGTATGTTTGTTTTTGTTATATTGCTGCCTACAGAATAAAAGTGCATAAGCTGTCTGTCGGAGCTAGATTAGTGTATTTGATATTATTTGATATAATATTTTTATGCAAGTAATATTCATACTGTTTGAAATAAATAAACTGTTTTCATAGTAGTTTCAGTTTTCTGCAAAAGGAATTAAAGGCCTGTCACATATGGACGCCTGTCCCAAATATAGGCAATCAATTCAGTGATTTTAGCAAACAAAAACACTATTAATCAAAGTTTTGTGGTAAACACAGCCAGTCAATATATAAAACACTACAGAGCATTCTTTAGACACTACATAAAAAAACACAGAGAAGAGAACACAGCGTCCAGGGCATGTAGTTACAAAAAATGTTTTTTGCATATAGGAAACATCTCGGGTTACGTATGTAACCCTTGTTCCCCGAGAAGGGGAACGAGACACTGCGTCGGTGACGACACTATGGGAACGCCTCTGGGCGTGGCAGGGCTGAACTATGAATGAAACTACTCCAATCCTATTTGTGTTACTAGAACGGTAGTGTGTGACGGCGTAACCGGAAGGGGTATATAAGCACGCCGGCACATAGGACACATTAGCCCTTTCTATGAAGCAAGGCACTCCAGGCGGGGTGAGGTGTGGCGGACCGACACAGTGTCTCGTTCCCCTTCTCGGGGAACAAGGGTTACATACGTAACCCGAGACGTTCCCCTTCGAGGGAACTCGAACTGCGTCGGTGTCGACACTATGGGAACGAGATACCCACTTAGGCCGTGCCGAAACCCCGCCTGCACCCAGCGTGCAGAACCTGACGGCACGACTAGGAGGAGAGCGCACAGGTGCCAGGTGCAGAAGGTCCAGACTGTAAAACCGGATAAAAGTGTTAGGGGTGGCCCAGCCAGCCGCGTCACACAAATCCTGGAGTGACGCCCCTGCGAGGAGGGCCCTAGAAGCCGCCATGCCTCGAGTAGAGTGCGCCCTTACGGCCATAGGTGAAGGCAAACTGCGCACCTGATAGGCCAGGAAATAGTCTGAACGATCCAGTTGCTGATGGTGTGTTTAGAAGCGGGGATCCCAGACTTGGGGGACCCGAAACACACCAGCAACTGGTCTGCTTTCCTCCACCGGGAAGACCTCAGAGTGGAAATACTCAGTGCTCTGACAGCGCAGAGCGAAGAGCGAAGTCTCCCGTCCTCCGGCCCTGACCCTCCCTGGGGCAAACTCCAGGCATCAGGGAGAAACCGAAAGTGCCTGGAGATCCCCCACCCTCCTCAGGGAGGTGATAGCGAGGAGAAAGGTCATCTTAAGGGTCAGGTGCTTGGCCTCAGCCAACTCCAGGGGTCCGAAGGGGGCCTCAGCCAGCGCTTCGAGAACCACTGCCAGGTCCCAGGTGACCAATGGAAGCCTCCCCAAGGGCCCATCACTCAGAGGGGCATGGAATGCTTCAATGGCAGCCACATACACTTTGAGCGTGGATGGGGAGAGGCCAGCGGAGAAACAGTGCTGGAGGAACTCCAGTATCACAATTACCGAGCAGGTAACTGGGTCCACCGCCCGTTCTCTGCACCAGGTGGTGAACACATTCCACTTTAGGCCGTACATCCTTCTCGTGGACGGGGCTCTGGAGCTGAGCAGCGTCTTGACTGCTCCTGTTGTCAGGCCCGCCTCTAGGAACTGCGCCCCTCAGGGGCCAGACCCATAGCTGCCACAGGGCGGGGTGCAGGTGAAAGATCCGGCCCTCCGCCTGGGACAGCCCTCGAGGACCGATATTAAGTCAGAGAACCACACTCGTGCCGGCCAAAACGGGGCTACTAGTAGTAGACTGACGCCGTCCTGGCAGACCCGCTCCAGAACCCCCGGGAGCAGAGCAACTGGGGGAAACGCATACAGACGCTGCCTCGGCCACGTCTGCACCATGGCATCCAGCCCTAGCGGGGCTGGGGCGAGTGGGAGAACCACAGGGGACATGAATTAAATTGCCCCATCTCTCAGGACGCAAACAAGTCCACCTCGGGGTGGAGTCTCCATTCCCGGGCCTCAGCCCCTGTCTCGACAGCAGGTCTGCCCCTTGATTCTGGGTCCCAGGGATGTACATCGCTCTGAGGGAGAGCAGTCTCTGCTGGGACCACAGGAGGATCTGATGTGCCAGTTTGCATAATGGGCGCGAGCGCAGACCCCCTGGTGGTTCAAAGAGGCCAACACTGCCGTATTGTCGGTTCTGACAAGGATGTGGCGACCACAGAGGGCGGGCAGAAAACTCCTCAGAGCTCTGAAAACCGCCAACATTTCCAGGCAATTTATGTGCCAAGAGAAATGATGCTCCTCCAGGAGCCTCTCGCAAAGCGGCCATCCATGACCGCGCCCCATCCCGTGAGTGAGGCGTCTGTTGAAATAATTGTTCGGCAACGTTCTATGGCCCCTTTCTTTAGCAGAGAGCGGACTTCCTGTCCCAACACCTGGCTCTGTTCTGCGTGTACTGCAGTCCCGACCATCCCGCAGAATCTGGGGGGGCGAACCCGGAACTGCAGCCTGTAGCCATCTACTACTGTGCGCAGGACCCACGGGGAAATGTTCGCGAGGCTTCGCGGGAATCCCCGGTGGCGCCCTGAAGCGGAGGACTGCCAGGGAAAGCTCGCTGGTGAACCACGGTTTGTGAGCCCAGTTGTGTTCCAGCTGCCGCCCCTCGGGGCAGACAGATCGGTGAGGGCCTGCCAGAGGCTAGCGCGTCCCGAGCGCTGAAGCGGTGGGAGAAACAACGCCTGTTGCTGGAGCCACCATGAGAGAGGGGACCTCAATCGGCCTCTCTCAGGGGAAGGGGGGCAGTCTCGAAGTCTCAGGACCTCTTCCCCCGGGCCCGCAGAGACTGAATGACGGTCCTCAGATCCGTCTTCCCGGGGGGCTGTGGGCGAGAGCGCCGTCTTGCGTCCCAGGTTGGTTGAGGGGGATCCCGTGAAGCGACGCTCTGCTTCTGGCTGTGGCGGTAGGTGCTGGACGAAGGCTGTGTCTGCCTTTCCTGAGCCGTCGCGGTCCAGGTGCCTGACCGGCTGGGGAGATATCGCTCAAACGGCTCTCCCTGAGTTTTGGCATGCTGGAACCTGTTGACGAAAGCATCCACTGCTTCGCCAAACAGGCCAGAAGGCGAGAGGGGCGCATCCAGGAGAAAAGCCCTCTCCTTCCCCTGGATGCCCGAGAGGTTGAGCCACAGATGGCGCTCCGTAGCCACCAAAGCCGCCATGGATCGGGCCGATGGAACGGGCCGTTTCCTTGGTCACACGGAGAGCCAAGTCCATCGCTCTACGGAGCTCAGTCTGGTCCTCCTCAGAGGGACCTCCACCTACGTCACAGTCCCGAAGGAGATCGGCCTGGTATGCCTGCAAGACAGCAATCGTGTGCAGGCTGGCAGCAGCTCGACCCACTGCCATGTAGGCCTTGCAAAGCAAATCGGACGTCATCCGACACGGCTTGGTGGCTTGGCGTCCGGAGTGACGTAGACAGCCGTGCAGAGAAGGGTTTGTTCCACGAAAAAATGGTAGGGGCCGACGCAGGGGTGGCGCTCTGTGTTGCAGTCGTCTAGTTTGCTGCCCACCGATGGCTGCTGCACCGCCTGTGGCCAATCAATGTGCAGCTTGGACACAGCCCGCGTCAACACTTCTAACAACTCCTAGTATGCTGGCGAGGGCTGATGACGTTCCGTTTCCCCGAAGTCATTCTCCATGCTAAGCACATCTAGGTCCTCAGAGCCAGATCGTAAGCCTCTCCGGACTCACCCCTCAAGTGGGAGAAACCGATCCGATCGGGGAAGAGGGGAGGAGGATTCCGCAGACGAGGACCAGAAAAAGGCCTCAGCTGTTCCGGCACCCTCGGTGATCTCGCGTTGCGATCCCCAGGATCGGAGCCGCCACGACGCCTCAGCGACCGCGGGGCCTGTGCCACGGGGGGAGCGCATCCGACAATCCTCTAGAAAAAGAGCCGCTCGAGACCTCAGCACCCTCAGGGGCAGGGCCATGCAATGGTCGCAGGCAGCCCCCTCAAGCACACTGTCGGAATCGCTTCGACATGATCTGCTTCATCTCGACTTCAGGTAGGATGATGGAGCTTCCAAACATAGCCAGAGTGCCTGCTGAATTGAAAGAAGCTAATGTGTCCTATGTGCCGACGTGCTCATATACCCCCTCCGGTTACGCCGTCACACTCTACCGTTCTAGTAACACCAATAGGATTGGAGTAGTTTCATTCATAGTTCAGCCCTGCCACGCCCAGAGGCGTTACGATAGTGTCGTCACCGACGCAGTTCGAGTTCCCTCGAAGGGGAACATATTTTCCAAAAAAAAAAAAATAGTAATCACAACTTAGTACAGTAAATATATACTGTACTGTAAGTACTTCAAGTAATACAGTATTGAGTATCTGTATATTCAGCACTTGCATAAAAATACAGCACAGTAAGCCCAAAGAACAAGAAACAAAGAAAACTCTAAATGAAAAGCACATTACACTCAAAAATGTTGTGCAACTGCAAAATTAGAGTCAATGAGAGATTCGTTGTGTGTAAAAGATGACAGCTGTGTTGTAGTGTGTGTCTAACTTTTGCCTCATTCATTTACCGTTTTGCAACACAAATGCATTAAAGTGCAAAATGTTTTTTAGTGAGAATGTATTTAGAGTTTTGCAGAAAGAGTAGATGTGATTTGCAAAAAGTGTCTTAACTACCTGAACTTTTCAGCTCACTATATCCCAGTAAAAATACTTCATTCACTCAGTGTTTTCAGGATTAAATTCACATTTCAAAGAAATTCTTTTTTAAGGGCAGATCCTTCCTTTATTGTAATACACTCTCCCCTGCTGTGTTGCAGGAAAACTCGGATCCCTTGTCACCACTTCCCTCTAGTGGCCAGAAAGTGAGCTACCAGACAGATCCTAGACCTCACTTTGGCGTAGCTTGGTCCTCCCACTCCACATGTCGTCCTCTGTGGGGCAGCGAGGGACCCTGCTGGGGCCAAAGACTCCCTGAAGTGCCCGATCAGACACACACCTGCCCTCACTGCCATCTGGGGCTTCCCCCTGACACACTGCGGTGGCATGAGGTTGGCACAGACACTTGTACACAGGCAGACATAAATAGAGACACAAGCTCACTATTTCCACCAAACATACCTCAGCCTATGCCACTCTGTTTACTAGAGATCTTCTGTTTTCTTTCTCTCTGCGCAGGCTAAGTGTGTTCTGTTTGAAGGGCTGAGGAACACAAAGAAATAAATGGAGTCACCGTCAGAGAAAAATGTTGCTTGTGCTTTCTAAAAAGTAATGCTGTGTCTCTGTATTAATACTCTCAGGAAATACATTGCATTTAAAAGCTATGTGCAATATCTGTTTCTGCTAGTAAACAACTGTATGTTTACACCTAGGCTTAGCCATGTCCATTTCTTATTTCATGTATGTTTACTCATTGAGTTTATGTTTACTTTCTGCAATATTTTTATGATGTGTTAATACAAAAATAAACAGCATGTGTATAAAAAACCTGTCTGTTTTTTTAAATATAAAAGGAAATATTCTTTCTGTCTATGAAAGGAAGGCTGTAGGCCCACCTCTGCAAAACAGAGAGAAGAAAGGAAAACATAAACAGTACTGATATTGACAATATTGACGTTTCATGTCTATAGTAATGCATAAACGTTTTTTAACTCACACGTCCCTTTGTGAAAAGGACAAGAATCATTGCATGGTGCTGTCTAAAATTATTGGCAAAACACATACATCACTTGCACATGCATCCCTTGCATAGAGCTAAAGAGCTCCTCAAAAACCCGTATACAATTATGAATGATTCCATATATTTCCTTTATGGCCACCAGAAGTTTGGCTGTAGGCTATTTAAAACAAATAGAAGGCTAGTTTTACTCCATAAAACATAAAATAATTAATTTTATTCCATACACTCTATTATTTTGTAGTTTGTCTGATAAGGTAGGGCTTATTAACTATTGATAAAGCTATTATTTACAACATATAAGTCATTTACAAATATTTATGCAGCTAATAACGTTCTCTGTAGTTATAAATGTTAATAAGTGCAGCAAATCTGCTAGAGTCCTATTGTTTTTGTTCTCATTCTTCTTCTTATTATTATTTTTCTCCACTAAAACTGTTTGTGCAGCAAAAATTGCTGGACAAAAACTCACCAAAATTGTCAGGTATATTGGAAGTTCCACCTACTACTCAGGCTAAAGAAATGACGCTCATTGTCCTCACGGTGATGCTATAACAATCAACTTTATGTTTTTACAATTATCTCAAAAACAGCTTTTCTTAGAGTAAATATTCTTTGATCATTTTAATCTCTGCATTCTTTTTCACTTTTGCAACTTTTTCTCACAAAAAAACATGCCTTGCAGTTTTGTGACCTGCTTGGTCCCGAATTGAAGGCATTATTCATTTTCCAACAATGAATTGAATTTTGGCAGCCTAAACGTGCTTAATAAATCTCAAAACTTTGCACAAAATTCAAACGTGGTAAAATTTTACATCTCATATGGTTGTCACACATGCCTGCTATACCTACTAGTAAGTGCCTACTGTGTCTGTGGTGTAGCCCCTGCAGCATGAGGCCTGGCATATTCTTGCTGAAATAAGCATGGATGTCCCGGGAACAGACGTCACCTTGATGGCAACATACTGTATGTCTCTAAAATCCCAATAATTCCCTTAGCCTAAGTACCTTCACACATGCAACCCACCCATGCCTTGGTATGGTATGGGGGCACTGATGTACCATTTTACCATCACAGATGCTGGCTTTTGCACCTTTGGCTGATAACAATCTGGATGTTGTTTTTTATTTTTATTTTTTTTCCTTTTTTGGGATGAAGAACTAAATGTCTGTTTCTCCCGAAAACAAGCTGAAATGTGGACTCAAGAAGTACACCCAAGCCCATGTAGCTATATTTATAACAGAAGCATGATGGTTTCTTAGGCAGTGCCACCTGAGGGCTTGAAGGTCACGCACATTCAACAGTGGTTTCCATTTGTATGTTCAAGACGTCCTCTTTGTTTTGGAACCGACAGAGTTGTCTTTCGTCGAATTGGACAACCACGGTGAAGTTAGTTTTAAGTTGGATATTCAACAGACATTCACCCAGGATCCGGTGAGGGCTTCTTATCAGTCACCCACAGTCAGGCAAGTGAAACACACCTCTTCATATTAGATTTCAGTACTTGTTTATTTTATATAAATATTTGTTAATATTTTATTGGAGAAAATTGGTTTGGAGTCCATGAATCACATGACATGGAAGCTATTTAAAAAATACTCAAATCTCATATGAAGAGGTGTGTCTGATTCGCCAGTGTAGTACTACAAGTCGGCATTGGAGTCGGTAGGTCACATGACATGGAAGCTATTGAAAAAAAGCATTATTTCCATAAATAATTAATAAATATTAATATAAAATAAAACAAGTAGGCCTACTCAAATCTAAAATAAAGAGGTGTGTCTGATTTGCACAGAGTAGCTCTACAGTTCGGTGTTGGTTTGATGTCTTTGGATCACATGACATAGAAGCTATTGAAATAAATGATGATTTCCCATAGCACTATTTAACAATTGTAATTTATTGATGGTCCCTAAGCTGACCCCCAGTGGTTAAAAGCGAGCTGTCGAGGTGAGCTAACCGCATTTATACTGCCGACACTGGGTGGCTGAATAAGAAGCCGTCACCGGATCCTGGGTGAATGGCTGTCGAATATCCAACTTGAAACTAACTTCACCGCGGTATTGGACCGGTAAACTACTGCAAAGCATGTGAAATGAATTGTGATTTTGTGAATTAGTTAGATAACGTTAGCTTGACTGTAAAAACAGGCTGTATTTTAGCTGTGAAGGTAATAATGTTGCTCTGTGTGATGTGTGTGCAAAGACAGTGAAATACTTTGGCAACACCGCAAACTTCGCTAAACATCTGAGATTAAGTCTGTCACAATAATAGGATGATGTTATGAAGCGGCAGTTCTGAACAGGATATTTTTATTATAATTTAAGAAGACAGTAGTTTGATGTCTTGTCATTATGCAGCTATTATTTTGAAATGGTAAGGCTACAGCGTAAACCTTATTTCTCTCATAAATACAGAAACGGGAGAGGGACATTAAACTAGAAATAAAAGATGTAAAAAGTATTGGTATGGGATCGGTATCGGCAATACCAGCCAGGGTATTACTTGGTATTGCATCGTATAGGAATTAAGTGGTATCGCACATCACTATGGGCCGTTTAGCCGATCAGAAATTAAAATGTGTTGTTTCCGGGTGAATTCCGTGATCCCGCTGCAAGCATGTTCGTGACAGGCAACATGGATGCGCGTGCACACACGGAGTGGCAGTTGGAAGCGCAAGAACCGATGAATGCGGCAACTGGATGATTTTATGATTCCTGGACAAAATCACTTGCCTGCAGCTAGTGACAGCGGCTGATGTTGGGGAGTACAGCCAAATTCGTGCTAAATTATTATTGATGATGCAGTGAAAAACTCTCCAACCTCTTTGCAACCAGAAGCTTTGGCTTTTTTTGCCAGTGGTGAACAAAGTACCATAGGCCTATTCAGATCCTTTAAAAAATTTAAAGTACCAATACCTCACTGTAAAAATACTCAAATACTGCTTTGAAAAAGTTAAGTAAAAGTATGTAAGTATTGTGTATTAATCACACAATATTTCCCTTAAAGATGTGGTGAAGTAGAAAAGTGGCATGAAAAGAAAATACTCAAGTTCAGTACAAATACCTTGTGTACTTAAGTACAGTACTACTTTGTTACTGTCCACCACTGGGCTTAGCTTTGGCTACCTGAAATTAAGGAAAGGACTAGAGATGTTTTTCTATATTTGGGCTCTGGACAGAGCGCTTTCATCCATCATGATGGTGAAAATTGCTGACCTTGAGCCACAGGGCCTCAAGTGGGAGCCCCCTACCCCTGTCATCAAGAAATTAAAATGTGCAACAAATACAAAATTACCCACACAAAACACCATTCGTAAGCTGAAATGTGTAGCCTACTCACACACACAGCTTGGCATGCGTAGGGTAAGTTCTGCCATCCTTCTGTAGGCCTGTGTGTACAGCACTGCACTTTTAGTTTTGATACATTTCTGTTTTTGAAATACAAGTATATGTAAAAATGGTCTTTTATCAGATTTACCTATTGTTATCATTTCTATTAGTGCAGGTCAATCATGAACTATAGGTAAAATTTAACTGCTAGTAACTTAAGAGAATTGGCTTTGGCAGAGGGGCCGCTGCTGCAAATATTTGAGTGGCTCCTCCTCTAACACGTGCTATCTCACTCCAAACTTTTGATAAATCTTGAGAGCCCTGCATAAACCATCTGGTGGCAACTGACAACTAAAAACAAGCTACAGCCACAATTATGGTACTTTGGACAGTATATTTACTGTTGCCTTATTGGTGTATTAATTGGATTTAACACCAGTGTTTTCACTATTTGTTATCTGTGTTGTAAATAGCTGGACAGATTAAATAAATTAAGTTTTATGCATATTTTGAAAACTGTAAGTCTATACAGTACGTTTTGAGGTAATTATATTGAATTACAAGTTATATTTGGAGCAAAAAAAAGTTTTTTAAAAATACTACAAAATTTTTTATTTATTATGATATGCATCTGTTTTACAAAACAATTAACGAATGAACAATAATTGGTCACTTTAGTTTGTCGTTTTGACGCTGAATGTTTTTCTCAGGGAGGTGGGGGGTTGTGGGTGTGTGTGAACCTTTATACAGTCTATGGTGGGAACACTGACCTACTTTCACTGGAAAGGGTGGTCTGGGGAAGCAGTGTGTGTATGTGTAACGTTATGCTCTGGTATGGCGAGAGCACTAAGGGAACAGGGATTAAGAGGCAACAGAAATATACTCCACTCTTGATTGCGTGACTCATGACACACTAACAAAGGAATAAAATATATGGTTCGCTTTCAATCTTATTAATAATACTTTATTATTATTATAATAATATTCTATGGCTCTGAGAGAATTAGTGTACATCTGTATCTATCTATCTATCTATGGTGATAAATTGTTGTGGATATCAGTTGTCTGGCAGACTAGAAATAAACCTCACCACATCAGTAAAACAGCGTCCTGCACGCTATTGGTGGCCAAATGTCATGCATAGTCACATGACATGAGTAATTGCATTAGGCGGCGTGGTGAGCCAATGGCGTGGCCCATCACCTGACCGCTATTTGAATATTGATGCTCCCTCAGCCGTCACATTGGTGCGCCTTCCTGGTGTTGTTGTGTGAGATTGCCTGCTTTGGGCCATCACCACAGTGAGAGATTTCTATCACCAGCCCGGCGACCAAAATGTCCTCACTGCTGAAGCCGTTTTCGGTGTGTGAGGGGCCGTGCGACAGCTGCTGTGTCAGGAGAGGATGTCCGAGCTCGGCTCCCCATCAGCAGCTTCCATCCCGGCGTCTGGCCGCCGCGGCGGGGCTTGGATTTCTGCCGACACACCAGCGGTCATCCGCGGCGAGGAGAAATCTGGCGGCCGCTGCCGTCGGAGGGAGGAAAATCACGCATCCTGGAAAGGCCATCCTTGCAGGTTGATTTTGCAACGCAAATATTCATCCCGCAGATGTCACCCTCACAGTCGCCCATTGCTTTGTGCGCAGCACATCCTAACGTTAATCTGTCTGTCGCACATTAAGGCCATGCAGAACTGGGTCAAAACGCACCCATCCAGCAGTGATGCTACAGCAGTTGCTTGATGTAGTTGTTTATTTATTACGGCACACATTTTATTCATTTAAATAAACCTAAAAACAAAGACGTTGAAAGGTTCATCCTGACTACAGAGTAGAGACGGGTATATTCAGTAGTCCACTGCTATTATTCCAACTCAGTACAGACGCTGCTGTGTAATCACATTAGCATTTAATTAAAACACAAGATCTAGCATCAGCCACCATCTGTTTTCTGAAATAGAAATGCTGGTAAGTCCTCTCAGAACATTCAAGAACAGTCATGCAGAGTGAGTCAACAAATCCCGTGTTTCTCTCCTTTCCTGCTCTCACTCAGGTGGCATTGCAGGAGGAATCGAGATCTGTATTACCTTCCCTACAGAGTATGTCAAGACCCAGCTGCAGCTAGACGAGAGAGCCAACCCGCCACGATACAGAGGGATCGGTAGGTCACTGGGACATGTATGACTGCTGACAGACTGCAGGTTTGTGTGCCAGTCTTCTGCTGGGTTACTCACTCCTGGATGCTGTGTGTGTGTGCACGCGTGTGTTCAGGTGACTGTGTGAAGCTGACCGTGCAGGATCACGGGCTCAGAGGATTGTATCGAGGTCTCAGCTCTCTGCTCTATGGATCAATACCCAAGTCTGCAGTGAGGTGAAGATGCACACACATGATATAAAGTTGCCTGTAGAAAAGCACATTTGGTTCATAGCATTACAGGGTTTTAAACTTAAGTTAGCAGCTGACTGATTTCAAAGCAGTGACTTAGCATTTCTTGGTACTTAAATTAAAGGCAGCAACATGTGTAGAGTAGGAATTAATGATTATTTTCATTATCAGTTAATCTGCAGATTATTTTCAAATTAATGACTAATTGTTTGTTCTACAAAACATAAAAAAAACAGTGAAAAGTGGCTCATGGAGCTCAAAATGATCTCAAATGTCATGTTTTGTCCTACCAGCTATCCCAAACCTGATTGCCATTCTCACATTTGAGAAACTGGAACAGTTATCAAGACAGATCAACATGTGGAGCTGTGTTATTCTTACATTTGTCACCTTCCCATCTTCCACAGGTTCGGCACGTTTGAGATGCTCAGCAACCCAATGCGAGACCCCACGGGACGGCTAGACAACACGCGGAGCCTCGTGTGTGGTTTAGGAGCAGGCATAGCAGAGGCCATCGTGGTTGTCTGCCCCATGGAGACACTCAAGGTCTGTGAAGCTGCATGCTATTTCCTCTACTGTGGGAAGCTCTTTCCACATCGGTTTTTCTCAACAAATCACCTGAAAGAACAGACTGATTAAATGGTTCTTTCCTCATCCTTCAGGTGAAGATGATCCATGACCAGTGTTCCCTCAGACCTCGCTACAGAGGCTTCTTTCACGGAGTCAGTGAGATTATCAGAGAACAGGGTAAGGGAGCAGGATGACTCAGCATAGTGGAAACAAGTGGCTCTTATATCAATACACTCGTTAACACACAAAGACTTCATACATAGGAGTATTGAGTCGAGAGTCTCTAACTACAAATATGCATATGTGTGGTTTGCGCTCCATAATCAAACATGTTGGACTCATTTAGGTGTGAGGGGGACGTATCAAGGTCTGACAGCCACTGTGCTGAAACAAGGAACCAATCAGGCCATCCGATTCTATGTGATGAACTTGCTGCGCAATTGGTACAAAGGTGAGAAAGCCTACAGCAAAAATCCAAAGTCTCTGTCCTTACTTGACCAGTATTTTTCCTGTCCTTTTAATTGATGCATTTCCCTCCTATTTCCTGTCATTCTCCATGAATCCAACATTTGGATTCTGCCTCTTAGGTGACGACCCCAGGCGAGAAATGCACCCAATTGTCACGGCGATGTTTGGAGCGACGGCGGGAGCTGCCAGCGTCTTTGGAAACACACCTCTGGATGTGGTGAAAACCAGGATGCAGGTAGGAAAACACACCCTGTGATGGTATTATGACTATCATCAGATCTGCCATTTATATGACACTTTTTTTTTTTTTTTGTAGGGTTTGGAGGCCCACCGCTACAAAACCAGTGGATTGCGCCTTCCAGATC
>NW_024044681.1:38161698-38182698 GCF_014851395.1 Micropterus salmoides
GTCTGTCTTACTTCCCTGAGTGAATAGGCTAATTTGTGCCCATTTAGAGGGATGCTTTCTGTGCCATCTCCTTATGCAGCTATTATCTAGTATCTAGTATCTATGTCAATAAACAGAAAAAGCTGCCTGCATACACGCACTGTCATCAGCCGCTTATTATGTTATGTTATGTATCTGTGATAATGACAGTGCCTGTGGCTGTAGTAAACACAGACAGCCAGACAGACAGTGGCAGAACTAGATTCTATGGCCGCATTTTTCGATGGCAGTTATGGGAGCCTGCCGATAGTGGAACATGTGCACACAAACTGCTAGAAAAACACTCACAGTGTCATGCAATCAATCATATATCATATGGTAACAGATATAAGATGTGTGTAATATCAGAGCACATGATATTCATACAGTAAATATTAACATAAGCAAGGATATAAACTCTCTGATGCAAGTATGCACACATACTTCTCTACTGTACAGAAAAAGTAGTGAACATAACCACAGGGACTTACTAACATGTCATGGGTTCCTTCAGTCACTGTTTGTTTTGTTATACTAGCAGAGACCAAGATGTCCCTTCAGAGAATTCGTCAGGACTTGAGTTCAGTTTGACTTCTGCTGTCAACGTATGAAAAAGAGACTTTAGCAACTCTTGCCTATAAACACCCACTTTCCCCTCCCTTCACACCTCCTCCCACAGCAGACCTTGACTCATGCACCCCAGGGAACACTCAATGTGAAAAGGCAGACACCCTACCCCCACATCTACTCGCCCATGACCCCCTAAGACCACAACAGGAACCACATTCTTTCCTTTGTGGCTGGTCTTTCATCCTTCTCCACTGCCAGGGCACCAGAAATAACCTGCGAGAAGTATTGTGTGGCAAAAACTGGGCCTTTTGTTTGGGCCATGCTACGACGTGCTGATAAAGTAAACACACCACGCTCTATCTTTCTCACTTTCATTCTGGCTCTGGTGGTAGTGACAGGTGAGGCTGACATAGCTTCACCAAGGAAATACCCTTTAAGAAATAATGTAATATGTGTTTATAGGTATGTGTATGCCTAGGGAGTGTCAAGTGTGTGCATCTTTCGCCTGTAAGCACAAGCTGTTCCCTTGAAACTGAGATAATTGTGTGGATTGAACACACCTAGTTTCATGTTGTTTTTTTGTTTGTTGTTTGCACATAGATATAGCAAGAGGAGTGCTGCAGCAGATTTGATGCTTTCAGGACAATAAAATCTTAGCTTGCTAGCAATTTAAAAAGGCAAGTATATGTAGTAGCCACTCATGTTGACCCCAGAGGCAGCAGCAGCAGTCAGGCAGAGTGAGAGGATCTGACAGCACAAGACAGTACAAGGTGTGGTGTGTTTATCTTTTAGTTGGGCTTCCTTCATTACACACGCACTTCCTGCATTACAGATAACCCCTTGGAATTGTGGTAAACATTACCCTATTGCACACTGTATTCATGTGCATGTATAAGGACGCACCCTCCAAAGTATGTGCTTGGTTGCATACATTTAAAGGAATAGACTGACATTTTGGGAAATATGCTTATTTGCTTTCTGGCTGAGATATGGATGAGAAGATCGATACTTCATGTATGTCTGCTTAATGTGAAGCTACTGCCAGCAGCTGGTTAGCTTAGCTTAGCATATCTCAGAAATTGGAAACCGCTAGCCTGGCTCTGTCTGAAGATAACAAAAGTCATCTACTAGCACCTCTAAAGCACACACAAATTAATGGTTTACATTTTTTTTTGTTTAATCCCTGCAAAAATAAGTATTAAAATGACCATACACCCATTTACAGGAGGTTATGTGCCAGAGAACTTCTTGGCACAGTGCAGTAACTTCCTGGAGTCACTGGTTGGCTAGTAAGTGGTCCTGGTCAGGAAATAGCCCCAGATAAAACGACAAATTGTAATTCTGATACTTTGTATGGATTAAACAAACAAGATACACCATATTAATCAGTGAGCTTTAGAGGTGCTTTTAGGCTTGTTACTGTTTCTGGTTCCAGTACTTTTGCTAAGCTAAGCTGATCTGCTGCTAGCTGTAGCTTTATATTTAAAGAGGTGGTATTATGCTCATTTTCAGGTTCAAAATCTTATTTAGGGGTTGTAATTTTCAAAAGACACCATATTTTTCTCATACTGCACATTGCTGCAGCTCCTCTTTTCACCCTATGTGTTGTGCATTTGTACAAGTAAGATGCATCTTACTTGTACAAAATCTTTGTTGGGAGTTGCACATGCGCAGTTCCCAGGTAAGGACTACTAGCCAATCAGAAGCAGAGAAGGGCCGGGTCGTAAGAAACAAGGTAGTGTGATCCAAATCAAAGCTGCTTCAGACTGCGATCGTAACCTAGCAGATGGTATAAGTTACTCAGAAGTCCACAACATCATTGTTCCACATCTTACCATAAACCACTACAAAAGTCATCATATTTCAACTCAGTTTTACATAAAAAGTTGCCAAACAATTTGAACGTTTGCTCAGTAGCTTTCACATCGACTCTACTCATCCCTGCTCCGTTTTTTTCATTGCAGATAGTACCCAGAGATAGTAGGTAGCTTGTCGTCATAGCGACGCCACACACAACTGCCGCGACGTAATGTTCAATGCGACACACACACCAGCGATCCACACAGCTTTCTATTTTTAAAGTTAAAATGTTTCAACATTACTCAGAATGTAGAGACAGATAAGTGGTATGAAAACCTCCCTGCAGAAGCGGAGGGCTCTGTGAGCGGGCGGCTGGCCGGCCTCACACGTGCCTCCCGCTGGTTGGCACAGGCTTCCCCCGCAGCCACTTGCGGAGCTCCTCAACTCCGAAATTATTCAAGCACATTTTTGTTCCGCCATCACTTCTCATAAAACTGTCAATATTCAACTCAACTAAAAACTTTTCAGAAGTGGATTTAGTGATGAAATTCCATACGAAAACTGTAAAATATAAAACTTTCTGTTGCTGGCCTCTGTCTGGTGCAGCAATGATGATGCAGTGAATAGTGAATATTCTCTCTGACCAATCAGCAGTCTTTTCTTTTTTCACGTTACATTTTAGTATCCCTCAGCTCGCTTAGAACCTCGATGGAGGTGAGGTGATATGAAAAAAAGTACCTGGAAGCAACATTTCTACATTGGAAAACCAAACAAAGGTGAGTCGAGTCCGCTCAGACTAGCTTGGTTTGAGGGCGTGCCTGACCCCCGCTAGCCGCTTGGCAAGCTTTATGACACGTTTTCATTGTGATGTCACATGTAAAGGAAGTGAAGGGCTGGACTACAAACGAGCTGTTTTCAAGCGGTTCAGAGCAGAGCTTTCTGTGGGAGATGGGAACTCCCTTTGGGCTGGACTTTGGGCTTTTTCACTTTGCAAACCTGTTACATGCACAAAAAGATATATAACTCAATAAAGGAGAGGGAAAAGCCAAAAAGCATTATACCACCTCTTTAAGGAACGGATATAAGAGTAGTATTAATCCTCTAATCTATCATTTACTCTCTGCCAGAAAGCAATAAGTGTACTCACCAAAATGCCAAACTATTCCTTAAAGCAGCAAGTAGTAAATGAAGAGGGATGGTGACCTTCCCTAATTGACAGAGCTGCTATAGCTTCACTGTCATCTTTGTAACCAACCAATGAAAGAGGCCAGAAGTGAGGTTATAAGGCTGACAAACAGGGATCTCACTCAGTCACTTGACTGATTGATTTACATTGACTGTCCAGAATAGAACAGACCACCAGCAAAAAAGTCTGAAAAAGACTTCCGACACAGGAGTAAGAGAGTGATGATGCCAAATATTTGTAATAGTCATTACACTCTCTCAGTAACTTTTCAACCATCATAGAAAGTCAGGCATCTTTATTATGCTTCTCATGATCAAGTATTAGCTTAACTTGATTATTGTAACAGAATTATGATGTTTGCATGTGCCAGAGCAGGTTACTGAGTTCATGAGTTAGAAAGACTTCTCTGCGCATGCAGATCTTTATTGAACACAGCCATTAGTGGCAAAAAAAAGACAGGGGGCGGGGGGAGGCATGTAGCTGGACAGATGGAGGGCAGAAACCTTACACCAATCTGTGGATAAGGAGGGCAGGACCTGTCTAAAATTTTTAAAGTAGAAGAACTGGTCTGATCAATGGTGATTCAACCTGTTTACTTTCAAAACAAATTTAGGATTGCCTTGATAAGATCTTTGATCAGCCAATGACAGTTTAAAGTTAGCATGGAAACTTCCCTTCAGGACTTCACAAAAGAAGGAAGAGTGATGTTTGTTTTGCATCTCAGATCACTCCCTCTTTCGTAAACCCACAATTTCCATGTCAGTGGTGAGTGCTTTTCCTTGTCTGACACTCTCTGTTGGACAAACACCATCAGTAATCCAAAGGGCTTTATGTCAGTAACTAGACGGTGTTCAGGTAATTCCAATCAAAACATACAGTGCGGTGTTAGCAGCAGTCGGACAAGGAAAATAAGAGTCATCAACAAAAACAAGCTGTGTCATAAGCCTGGTGTCCATCCAATCAAGGAATCATAGGTAGAAACTGACAAAGGAAACACAGAAGCTGATTCTATTGAAGCATTATTACTGAAAATGTATGAATCTAGCATCACTGTCATTCAGCTGTGGATTTACAATGGTAACTGTAAAGCTGCACCAGTGAATACTTTTACATTAAAATTGCTCAGATGTGTACTGTGAAAGGTGTTG
The DNA here is from genome assembly GCF_014851395.1 of Micropterus salmoides. NCBI lineage: Eukaryota > Metazoa > Chordata > Actinopteri > Centrarchiformes > Centrarchidae > Micropterus > Micropterus salmoides. The sequence goes on from NW_024044681.1 coordinate 38,166,421, forward strand.
GACATACTGATGGAACACAGAAAATGATCATGCAGCTCTGTGGAGCGTTTTAACATCTTTAAGCTGATTCTGTTATTGCCATGCCCGTGCCTCAGTTTTCCCACTTCGCTGTGTTTGTTTTGGTTTAACTTTACTTCATTTCAGTCTCTTATCAACCTAATTTTCAGCAGTGGTAGGCATATGTTTTCAACAAGAAAGCTCTGATGAACACACTGTTTACTACCTCGCGTGCACCAAATAGACACAAAGTGTGCGACTAGCTGGTGAACATAGTAGAGCATTTAGCAGCCAGAGCCAGATAATTGCCTCAAGAGTTGGTGTAGACCAAAACAGAGCTAAAAGGAGAGTGAATATTGGACATTTATTAGGTGGCCGGAGACACGACTCCAAATGAACAGTGTTGCTCCATGTCTCCTGGATGTGTAAATAGGTAACTGTTTGCTAACATGTTCTCCATTACAACTTTAAAAGGTGTAATATGTCAATGTTGTCCCAATCGACCAAAAGGCAATTAATGCAAGTTTAAAATGGTTTTCATTTCTTCATTACACCTCATCACCACCCAGTACTGTAGTTATTTTTGCTGCCTGTATCTGTACATATATGCAGTTCTGACAACTCACATCCTTAACAGTGTCACCTGCCACAACAAATTTTTCAATGATTGGCTGCCCTCCAAACTATGATGAATGGGAGGGGTGCCTTACGTCCTGAACATGAAATCTCTTGAAAAGGAGGAAGCTCTTAGTAAATATTTAGATACAGCTAAATTACAGAGATGTACAGATCAGAAAGCAGATCAACTGTGTTTATATGTTAATCTGTCTAAACAAAACATGTATACGCCGTTGTTGAATATCCAGAGCGTTCTTCCTTCATGTCACTGTGGCGGAGTTATTTAAGTGGTGAGGCTGTGGGGAGAGCAAAGCAGAGACAGGCCATATGACACAGATTTGAAAGCACTTTGTGGCTGGTTTTGGCAGCTGGAAATGCCACTATAGCTTCTATGGTATGCACCAGGGGGAGATAAAATGGAGTGAAGAAAATGAAAGAAAAGAAGGAAATTGCTTTAAATGAAAGCCTCCCTTTTTTCTGCAGGGAGGCTTTCCGAGTCTTTGCGTCTACCCAGAGCTGTAGATGGCTCCATATGGGCTTAAATTGGTGAATATATGTTTGCCATTTTGGCCCAGTAGAGGATATTAGAGCACAGGAAAACAAAATCTGATAATCTCACTCCACAGAGGTCATGTGCTTTGAATTGTGGAGAAAAATGCGAAACCCAACAACAGCACGTTTAATGTGAAAAGTTAATCAATTTTTGAAACAAACACAAGTTCCCTTTGATGTTTGTCTGGGTTTCACTGCCACACAGATATTTTTATCACAAGACTTAGGATTAGAGAACAGAGAAATTAGTGGGAGAGAAACAGAAAGAGAGAACAAGGTATTAGTGACTAATGCTGAAAAAAGAAACTGGAGCTTTAAAGCTCATAAAGCCCCTTCCTCCTACTCTCCTGACACCCAATCAATCTGTCCCTGACGTCCTGTTCTCTGCACAGGTCCACCCAAGAACACAGGCCTTTTCACATGGTGCCGTTTATGTTATGTAACAGTTTGTTATAACACAGGGCCTAGATGTCAAAAGGTGTCATTAGCTGACAAGAACTTTCATTGTTAACAGTGTACACATATACTGACATCAGTATGACTTTACGTCAGCATGATTAACTGGTATAGAAGGATTCATCAGATACCAATGTATGACTACTATAATTTCCAGTTAGAGCCATCCTAGAAAGGCTTTACACCTCGTGATCATTCCGTGAGATTTTTTTATGATTCAATGCATTGTTAACAGGCATATATGCTGTAGTTACATATAGTGTTCATAAGAGTAACCCACCAAGACAGTGCTTTAAAACGTTCATGTTTTAGTCCTATTTTAGTACTATTTACTACAGCATACCAAAGTATATTGATTCCTTCCAGGCAAATGTTATTATTGGACATACCTATCAATTTCTCATGCCAGCACATTAACATAAAACACACAGACATTTAAGCCACAGTAATTGTTCTATGCAAAAGCGTATTCTAATGTTCGATACAATGAGGCTTCAGTAGTCTGAGTCACACAAATGAAGTAGGTATTTTCCAAAGTTACAGTGTTTCTATCTAATTCTGCTTTGTGTTACTAGGTTTCCACTGTGACTCATTTCATAAACTACTACAGCAACCTATTACTGTTTCAATATACTGTACATAGGCCATGTCAGTATCGTTCTAAGATAGACTTGGAAAAAAAGTAACTTCCCGACAACATATATTGAATTAAATATTAGGTCCCAGACTATAAAGGGATACTTAATACAAAATATTCTTTGCTCAAAAGTAGTGCATGTTAACTCTGATGAATAGACCTATTACAAATAAGATTTGTGATAGGTCTATTAATAAATATGATTTGTGATAGGTCTAAGATTTTGAAGATAAGAAAGTGCTGGGTTTTTTATACTTTTTTTTATTACAAAAATTAAATATTAGTTACCTAGAATGTACAAAATAATATACAGATTTGTAAAATTGTTAGTAGAAATGTACATATCATTTGCATTTTTTATTTCTATTTTTAAACCAATTTATTTTTAAAAATACTCAGGTAAAAGTGATGATGAGGATTGTATAATAACATATGAGTGACATAATGGGCAGAAAAATGCAGAACCTTTGGTTTCAGTCCTTAAATCAGTACATAATAACAACATAATAGGCTTCCTACCCCTTAAAACTAAGCTTGGTGTGTGACCCCCTTGTCACAGGTTGCCAATTCAACAAAAGTGATTTGTCCTTCTCAAACTTGAATACTAATATTGTTGTTACAATAACCAGAAATCTACAAGCAAAAAGCAAACAAATATGTTTTTTTTTTCCTATTCTCTTGAAAGTCTCTCAACACATCAGATTTATCTTTTGACCCTTTGGAACCACTTAAATACTCACATATACTGAACAACTCTGTTTTTTTAATAAACATTTTTTTTTTGCCCCCATTCATCATGATCTGAAGTCAAAGATCTAAGAATTTCTCTAGGTACACAAATATTGTTCACAAATCTGTCAAAATCTGTGTTAATATCAAGATGCTGATCAGACAGCATGGGTATTGCACAGGTGTGCCTTAGGCTGGCCACAATTAAAGGCCACTCGAAAATGTCTGCCATCTGCCCTGTACAGTGAAAACTGGGATTCATCTGTGAAGAGAACACCTCTCCAAAGTGCCAGACGCCATCGAATATGAGCGTTTGCCCACTATGCAAACCAATTGTTGCAGCAGCTGTCCCGGTGCCTGGTCTCAGACGATCTTGGAGGTGAAGGATGTGGAGGTTCAGGGCTGGTGTGGTTACACATGGTCTGCGGTTGTGAGGCTGTTTGGATGTACTGCCAAATTCTCTGAAACGCCTTTGGAGACGGCTTATGGTAGAGAAATGAACATTCAATTCACGGGCAACAGCACTGGTGGACATTCCTGCAGTCAGCATGCCAATTGCACACTCCCTCAAAACTTCGGACATCTGTGGCATTGTGCTGTGTGATGGAACTGCATTTTTGAGTGGCCTTTTATTGTAGCCAGCCTAAGGCACACCTGTGCAATACCCATGCTGTCTGATCAGCATCTTGATATGCCACACCTGTGAGGTGGATGGATTATCTTGGCAAAGGAGAAGTGCTCACTAACACAGATTTTGACAGAGAAATGGGCCTTTTGTGTACATAGAGAAAGTCTTAGATCCTTGAGTTTAGCTCATGATGAATGGGGTTAAAAACAAAAGTGCTGTGTTTATAATTTTGTTCACTGTATGTCATCTTTACCCTGCATCTGTTGTACATAGTTTAAATTGATATGTGTCAAGAGTTTGTCATATATTTCATAGAAGGTCCTCTCTTTGCCGGTGTGTCTGGAATCAGCTTTTGTTGCCTCCATGTGTTTTTTGTTTCGCTGTCTGGCAGTGGTACCAGTAAATGAGCTGGTGACTTGTGTCTCACGCTTCGTGCCAAGATATGTTTTGCCTGCTGACTGTTTCTTCCCTCCTCCTTTGCCTCCTCTCATTTTTTTCTCCATTCTGCCCATGTTTTCGTCTTTCATGTCTTTGTTTGTTTACATTCACAGTGGATGGAAATCACAGGCTCAGGAAGATGCAGCCAGGAACAAGGCTGTTCTCTCCCTTTATTTGTCCTTTTCCTTCCCTTTTTGCCTTGCTGAAATGCAGGCGGCTGACCATGCTTGGGGTTTCCAAACTAGTGTCTGTGTTGGGGGTCCCTGGAGAGCAACCCCACCATAATAGCCGGGTGGAGTGGGCTGGCGAGTGTAAGAGAGGGAAAATGAATAGAGTGCTATGGGGCTTTCCAAACCCTAACTCCTTACAAGGTCTTTGTAGACTACATTGTGCTGAATTTACCCCAGCTGACAAACCATCCAGCATGTGGTGAAGGACAAAGGTTGAAAAATGTTTTGTGGCCTGAGTGGCTTTCTCACACTCATGCTTGGTGAAAAATATTGCGGTCAGGCTTGTAACACTGTAAATTTGCTCTGTTTTGTTTAAATCTTCTGCTTCTTCTGTTCATCTTCTGTTTGTGTTATTGCTGCATTCTTGGTTCAAACCTTGATTCAACTCTCCCCTATATTTCACAACTCCTCCTCTCCTCTCTCCCTATTTCCTCTTTTCTCACAGACAGAAGTGTGCGAGAGTGTGCACATGTACAGATGTATATGCTGTGGTATGCGTGCATGTCATTGCAAATCCATGTGTGTATGTATTTCCGCGCGCGTGCGGGTTTGTGCATCCATCTCCATAGCAGCCTGTGGATTCCCGTGCAGAGGAGTCGACCACGATGCGGCTGTAAATCTTAAAGGGAAGCTGATAAATTGGAGCACCAGTGACAGTTTGACTTCCTCCCCTCAGAATGGACTTTGCTCCCTAATTTTGGGAAAGAACTGCCACATGCCCTAGAGAGGAGGGATCAGACAACTCAGTTATGGAGCGCAGAGAAGCAGCAAAAAAGAAGACGAGGACACCCCACCCCCCATCTCCGCTCATTCCTCCGACACTCCTCCCATCCCTTCATCTCACTGATTATGAGTGTATGTCAAAGGAAGGGAGGAGTGATAAAAAGAGCCAGAACTGGGGGAAACATCCAAATCTCAGACAGGCGTGAAGCGTATCCACTGAGTCACTCTGTACGATACACAAACACTGACTCCTACACAGGCGACCGCATTGTTTGATAGCTGAAAGGCATACACAGGCTGTACACAGACAGTACAGAAGCACTTGGAAAGCACACACTGTGCAAACATAGGAAGAGGCCTTTCACTTTTGTCACAGACATGCAAACCTACAGGGAGGCAGAAATAACAGACACCAAACCCTGTCTTTGCTTACTCATGGAGCTCTTTTATCCTCTCTGTCCCTCTCATTTACTTGTATGTCTATGGTGGCACAATGTACATTATAAAAGACATCAACTGTTTTCACCCTGTAGAGCTTTTGCACAATGGCCAACTTAGCTTGTTTTTCCGTGTGTGACATTGAGACCTAGGTTGTAAGTGGAAGTGAAAACATGAGAAGACGGACAAACAGCCGAGTCTTTACAAAGAAAGCTAAAGACTTCCACATAAAAAAGCTGCAGACAGATTAAGGTATACATACAGTAAGCCTCTCTATCTCGCTCTCTTTGTAAGTTACAGGTGTAACCTTTCCCTCTCTCTGAAGAAAAGATTTTTAAAAAACCCAAAAACTATTCATTTTTACCTTGAAGTCTTTACTTGGCTGACCAAAGTAAAATGAGTGCGACACACGATGTACTACTTCTACAGAGATAATGGAAAGCGGCTGATGCTTTACCAAGGATTTTCTGAGCACTTTAATTTTTTCTCCTCCCAGCTAGATCAAACAGGACAATCTGTGCCTATCCTTGACAGAGACCCACACCAAAGCAACAACACTGGCTCACACAGATTAGTAACCTGTCAGTTCTTTGGTGGGAACGTGAAACACAGAAACCAGCCACATCAAAAATACCTTCTCTCACACAGGATCTGATGCCATTCCAAGATCCTGTTTGTTCCTCCTCCCTTCAGACATTTATCAAATTGAATCCACCGCGCCTTGACACTACATGTCACAGTCACCCCATTTATACGCCGATGGCAGTGCCTGCCATGCAAGGTGCCAACAGCCCATGATATTCTCTTCCGTTGCGTTACTTCTGCACGGCACATACCCAGAATAATGCACATGTATATAACGTTGTTCTTCTGTTCTTTTGATATATTTCTACATTTATTTATGTCGACTGTATGTTTGTCTGTGTGTAGCACCTTATCACCACAACAAATTCCTTGGCAATAAAGCTGATTCTGATTTGGGGTTCAGTATCTTGCCCAATGACACTTCTACATGCAGAATGGAGGAGCCAGTGATTGAACCATCAACAGTCCGATTAGTGGCTATATAATTGTCTTAGAGGAAAAGGAAAGAGGTGGTTCAAATCAAAGAGTAATGCCAAATATTTAATGAGCTGTAGGATGAAGTGCAAATCAGTTTTGCAACATACATTTTGTGAGACTTAAAATTGACTGAAAATTGGCTTCATCCTACTTCCTACCTTCAAATTATCTCATCTGAGCCAGTGCTAAGTGCTAACTCTCAATGTAAATGTTTGCTTCTTCAGATGTTATACTGTGGGGTGACGAGATAAATCTTCCAGTATTCCTTTTTTTTAACATTACTATAAAATGTCTTTGAGCTGTGTTTGTTGGTCAGCCAGAAACATTTTAACTAGTTTATCCAGGGACTTAATTGTAACTTAATTAGCATTTTCATTTTCCTTTGTTGTTTGCCCTGTGGCTAATGTCTGTGGTGATAACATCGGCAACTGCTGCCTACTCGTCTGCCCATGTTTACAGATGAGTGACCGTGGCAGGCGCCTTTCCTGTACGCACTAGTGGTAGAGTAGATGTGATCAAACATCAGACTTTTTTTGTTCTCACTCTATGCGCTGTATATCTGTAGTTAAATGAACCCACCTCTGTAAAGAGCTGGTGTGTTAGTAGGTTTTCTTTTTCATCTATTAGTATACATGCAAACTGTATCAATATACATAAGGTAAAAATGACCTTTTAGTAATTTTTTGTACTGGTATGAGGAACAGAAAAATAGCAGATGCTTGTAAGCTTCTCTGAGCAGTAGAAACACAGTGTAAGAATTGACAGCCATGCAAATCATTTATGGTGATGTGTCGCATTGGGCTACAGATTTACATTTTATATTAAACTTACATGGAACTCCATCATTACATTAAAGGAAATCTAAATCTCAACCAGGGTTATATTCTCACATTTTTTTATGACTATTAGTCATGTTAACATTTTTACTCACCAGAGATTTGTAATATGCACACTGCGGCAAGAATGTCACTTGGGGCAAGAAGCAAATGCCTCCTAGCCTGATTCTGGGCCTCTGAATTGTCACCCGCTTCTCAGATTTGTTCAGTGATTAGATAGGTCTGGTGTTGCTCCCACTGACAGCTGTGTTCCCCAGTAAGAGAAATAATTGACCAATCAGAGTTTTGAAGGTGGGAGAGGCAAAAATGTAAAGCATCACTCAGGCCATCTATTCAGAAAGTATGTGAAACACATGTGCAAGTATAAAATGTACAAATTTATACTTTGAACCTTCAGATCTTTATGATCACCAGCACATTTGCTATTCATTTTGTTTTTGTCATTCACCTCAACTTAGAGTTCACAGTTCCTCGAGGAGCAGGTGCAGGTTTTGGAGGTCAAAGGTGAAATGTTCTGGTTGCTGTGTATTATAGTCTTGGAGTCAAGTCTTAAAATGTGATAACAGCCGAGGGTCTGTCCTGCCTGGTGTCTTTTAATGATAAACACTGACTTTAAAAATTGTAAAATTTTTTCTTTTACCCATTAAAAAACGTTCATCCCCCCACAGAACAACTCTGTTCATTTGTTATATGTTTTTTCCCTCAGGAACTGTTCATTATTTTTGGAAGATATTCACTGACGACACGGCTGATGTTTCATCTTGATTCATGAGAAGCAGCAGCTCTGGATTCAGAACAGGAGGAAGGCACTCCAGGCAGCACTAGTCGACCCAGATGTGACTGGTGTGATGGATGAATGTGGACCAGCCGTTGCAACAACATGTCTATTTCAGTCGCCCATTGTTTGGCACTCAGTCATCACTGTGTATGTAGCAAGTCAACAGCCAGTCTCCTGTGTGTACTACCCTTTGCTCACAAAAGAAAAGGGATTCATAGGGGAAGGGGCATGTGTTTCCTCTCTCTCAGCATGTGTCCTTCCACAGAGTAAAACTGCCATTTTCCCACTTTCCTCTCTCATATTCTGTAATACACACACTTATTTGCAGCAAACACAGAATGGGAAATGTTTCGGTGGCATGGCAACACAATTCCAAAATGGAATAAATGCTTGGCAGCATGTGTGTCAAATAGTCTGTGGTGCTGTGGCACTCCTTTTTCTTGTAACAGGAGTACTTAGTAGGGCTGGCAGGACTTGTCCTTTGAGAAACACTTGATTTGAATGAGTTGCTCTGAATACCGCAAAGCACATCAACAACAAACAATGTTGCCATCTGCTCCCCATAAACTGAGCACGATTTACGAGCAGCGTTACAACCTGAATTCTGGGTTTTCCAGGTTTTATCTCGGTCAAGTCAACAACACGCACAGTTGCCTATCAGCTGCCCATCAGTATCTCACTCTCTCTTCCTCTAACTGACAGCTGCAAGGAAAAGGCCGCTTTCTCTGTAGAGACATTTTGCATCATAAGTACAGTAATTAATGTGATGGAAAATATAGTCCAAATAACACCCCCATACAGCAAATGTTTTGTGCTTATGGCTGGTGATTTAAAAAGCATGAGTGTCTGCTGTTTTAAGTTAGGCCAGGTGGTTGCCTGCTGGAGGAAACAAAACAGATGACTAATACTTATTCTTATTCACGCCATAATATAAACGTATTAAGTTTAACTGTTTATTGTTTTTGGATTGTTTTCCAGCCCATGGATCAAACTGAAAACTCCTGTGAGATTTCAACTACAAGAGATGTGAGCTTTTCTTCCAGAAGAGCAAACAGGGAGCATAGTGGCTTGAACATATGTGACTTGCTTCTGTTATGCCAGAATTTTCTAAAACAAAACAATGATAAATAAAGCCAGGCGTGTACTAGAGGGATTTCCAAATTTCAGGTACTCCTGGGTGGCTGGCATGAACAAAACCAGTCATTACAGCTTATTATGAAGATGTAAATCACACTGAAATGCAGAGGTGGAGGGGAGGGCACGGCATTCATGGGAACCATGGTTACAAAGTGTTGGATTGCACTCTGTCACCTTTGAGTGGGGAATTAGTCAATCAGTGACATGTGACACTGCCGGCCACCTGTCTAACGATAGGTGTCTGCTAACACATGTACGCACTAACAAGTGTAAGTATACATGTAGACCCAGATAAACGCAGCTGTTCTGGACAGGAAGATTCATTTGACCAACCTAAGGCACAAAATGTACCAGTAAACTGGAGGAGCGCTTCTCAGCTTTTTTTCTCCCATGACCTGAACAAAGAAGCAATGCATACTTGAGAGCAACTTTCATATAATTTGTGTTTCTACAGACATCCATTTTTTGGTAAATGAACAGTATTGATACAAAACAAAACTTATGTAGTAAGTTACAATATGAAACTATTGTATTGATCTTGCTTTTATGTGTAACAAGTTGTTTTTCTTTATTTTGTCTTGTCTCCCTGTTGTTGGTCTATTTTCAACTACCCATCTGTACTGTACATTATCCCTGAATAACACAAAGAGCAACCTTCACCCACCCACACACACACACACACGTTCAACCAGAACAGCAGAAGATGAGGCTCAGGATGTCATAAGAAGATAATGAAACATTCTTCCAAAGCTAAGATGCAAGCATGATTCCCACACAGCTGGACATCAGCACTAGATTACACCTTAAAAGGCCAAAGAAAAAGTGATGTCATTATTCTGACCTCCTCTGATGTTCTCAAAGGACAGTTCAAGTGATTTTGCTGACGGTGTAAAACACAGCTTTCTTTGAAAACGCAGCCAATGTTTTCTCACATGTAATCGAGGCGGTGCAGTTAAGGGTGCTGTAAATTTGTGTAACACGGCCTTTCCTGTCTCCCTCTCTCCAATGTCTACGCTTGCCAGCCACAACTACAATGCTCCCTATTTATAGTGCTTTTACCTCAGATATTAACTCTCTCCCCCGCTTAGCCTGCCACTTCCTGCCAGAGAGGAAACGTGTGTTTGTGTGTGGTTTACTCACCTTTGGGAGCAGTGAGCAACCAGAATACTGTGGATGGCAATGGGATTTTGTGCTTCCAGCTTTTTGTGTCACATTAAAGGGATGTGTGAACAGATGTCTGAGCGTTTCACCAACAAATGTCTGTTTTTCCATCCTCTACATTTGAGCCCTCAGTCCTTGTTTTCACCAATGCATCCCCCTCTCACCCACTGGGAATTAAAAAGAAGAAAAGGCAACAGCTAATACAGTTTTCCAGGCCAGGTGACAGGTTTTTTTTACGCATATAATCCTAGCACACTCCTATCCTATCTATTTCAGGGTCTTTGAATGAGTGTGCATGTTGCACGTGTTTGGATGTGTTTGTGTAAGCCAACACCTCAGGGTTGAGATGTCGGAGTTCACCTTCCTTCAAGTACATGATCAAAAGGAAAAGCTGCAACTGGCTGGAACATCCTGTTTTGGACGTAAACACTGCTCTGCATCCAAGGCTTTCCTCCCCGTGTTGGAAAAACATCTATCCAGCCTGTCCTATCACTTCATTTCAGCAATCAGCCTCCCTGGTGATCAATAATAATAATGACAACACAAGCCTTTAATGCAGTTTAAAGGGAGAGACCATTGTGTGGCTTATAAAAAGGTGGCTTTGACTTTGTTACAGAGACTTGGACAGACATTAAGAGAGACATGATAGGAAATCCCAGGGAGGAACACACTTGCACAGCAGACGCATCTGTCTGCCTCGCAAGTCCCAGGACATTTTCTCCTGACATCACCTCCTCCGGTCACTGCTGGGTTACCGGCCAGGGATATTCCATGTCTAGACTTCCTGCCCTGCCATTTTGTCTGGGGCTGGTGGGCAAAATAAGGGCACTGCACAGATGTTTACTTAGCTTTCTGTTTTCATCAAGAGTTTAGGTAGCCTGCTAAGTCATTTGCTCCGTAAACAAATGACATCAACAATGCATCTGTGGACATTCAAAACAATGAAGTTTGAATGAGTCAATGCGTCAATAAAATGGTTCTGAAATGTGATACAGGAAGTGAGTGTGGGAGAGCGAGTATGACTTCTAAAGAGTATCTGGAAACTTTTGCAGCTTATTCAAACCTTTGATGTGTCAAAGTGAAATCTGTCTTTCACAGCAGTCTAGCTTAAAGTACAAAGCATTCAATAATACGTTGAAATTAAACCAGGCATATGAGTGCAGATTGTACATTTATTTCATGTCTATTCCGTTAGAACAAAGGCCTTGTTTTCTTTCTCCTTCACAAAAAAGCTCAAAAAAAATGTTACTTAGAAAAATATACATTGATATTACAACTGAAAACTTGAATTTCAGCGTTGAATTCAAATATACAATTTGCATATTAAGAAACTATGAAAAAAGTCAGAAAAGGTGGCTTCGATTGAGGCCAGTTTCTTGACGAGAACAGGGAGCGCAAGCATTCAAAAGAAGGCACTATCATTTTCCAAACTCCTCATAAAGCTTATTGAGCATACATTCAGCAAAAAATTTAAATCAGATTTTCAAGTGTGCACAAAAGATGAAGAGGAAGGTCAAAGGTAAGTCTGTGAAAAGACACTTCTTCCTGTGGTTTACCCCTCCCTGTTTCACTCCATCCTTGACGCCCCCACTTTCTCTGAACAAAAAAAGTGTCAAGCTACATACAGGAGAGCCCAGCTACTGCTACAGTACTACAAATCTAAGGTTAGCTGACTTTGGAAAGGTCATCAGGTTGAAAAAACAGTGGGGGCTGGGTTTTTTTTAAGAATAACCCTCACTTTCCTACTCCTGAGTTAAGCTCAATACCCAATAAACAACTAAGTTCACTGCTTTTTGATTCAAACAGTAAGAATGTTCAAGGCAAATGCGTCGATAAGAAACAATCCGACAACATACTTAATCCTTTATCATCTATATCACTTTCCTTGTCTTTCCCTTTCAAAGTTAACAAAAAAACTCCTCTACCTTTTCTTCCCCCCACAGCCCTTCTTCTTGGTCATCTCTTGGTACATCAATGTCCAATACCTTTCTACAAAATTCTCCTGTAAAATGTTCAGTTCCTTTCAATCTGGTCAAGATCCAGCTCTCCCCCGAGCTGGAAAATGTCCCTCTGTGTCCCACGGTCACCCTTCCAGAGGGTGCGTTTACCGCCCACAATGCCCTCAAGAGTAGAACCGGGCCGTGAGTCCACGCTACAAGCAGAGTCGCTATCCAGCTCCTCGTAAGATGAATCCTCTTCCTCATCATCTTCTGCCACTTCCTGCCGTGACTCCAGACCCAGCTCGGGAACAGCAGTGAAGTCTGACTCTATTTGGCTGGAGGGTTCAAAGGTAGGAGGGGACAAGCTTGATTGGCAGCCATCGGTGGCCGAGAATCCGGGGCAGCTCAAGCTCTGAAAAGTCTGAAGTTTCTGAGGAGACAAAGAGAAAAAAGTGATGTTGGATTGTGCATCTGAGCTCATGTTCGCATTCTGGCTTCACTCTAATGGGCTATAAAAGTAGGAGGGTTTGTCGGGGGGGAATTCGAGCGCAGGGTTTTCCAGAATGTCGGTTTGAGATTGGGTTTCAGTTTGGGCAGCCAAAGGCTTACCCTTCAACGACATGTGAACATGTAAACAAGAGTACACGCATGAGCCAATGAGGAACATACACAAATGCTAAACCTTCAGCATTGTTTTGGAAGAACACACAAAACATGGAGACACCACAAAATCTATCTTGTTTTTCTTTGTGCTCTGAGCCAATTCATCCCTGTGGAAGCCACTGTGAAACACATAAGGCATGACCTGTAATAGTGGAGGACTTTTTTTGTTTAAGCCATTGTTATTCACAGTTATAATGTTTTATAGTTCCGCATTCTAGGGAGAATCTTTATGTGAACAACTGCCTGTGTTTTTGCACTCAACAATTGACCTTGAACGATTTCATCCACAAAGGAGATGTTTCTTCTGTCCACTCTGAATTCCTCCCTGCAACAAAGAGCCATGCAGCGCAGTGAAAGGGTTAATGATCTCTGGAGTGCCCCAGCAGCAGATGTTGGAGGCATGGAGGTGAATAGAGATGAGGTTTTCTCTATAGAGCCTCGGCTTACATGACGGACACCTCTAATATTCCCCGGTGTGTTAGGACATTGCCTTTTCCTGTTACAATGAGTTGGGAGTTTCCCGCCCTTAAGTCTCACTTTAGTTGTCTCACTTTTTTCCCTGCCCTGATTTAGCACAGTCCAAAAAAAAAAAACTACAGTGCAGGGTTTTGGCTGTCTGAGTTCAACACAGGCTCACTTTTGCTGGATTACTGTTAAATGTAAGCCACTCGAACACAGGAGACTTTATCTGCAAACACTTGGTGATCATGTGGGGAGTGACCTTTGCTGTAGTTACCCCATTGAAGTGGAAAAGGGGATTTCTGAGCCCTCACTCTCGCTGTTCAACCCCCAGTATTAGCCCACTACTAATTATCACAGCAGACGAGGAGACGAAAGGAAGAGAGAAAGGAGGGGGACGGGCAGCTTCTCCACAATATGCTTTCTATAAAATCTACAGAGGCTGACTGGGATTTGGGTGGGTGTGGTGGTAGGTTGGGGGAGCAGGGCTGGATTTCTGCTGTGTACCCAGCTTTCCCTGTGTGGATTTTTTTCTTTTACTTGAGTATACCCCCAACCAGATGGAATATATCCAAACCCTATTCTCACACACACACACACACACACACACACACAGGCTCTCTAACCTCATGCTGTCATGTCTCACTTAACCCACTGGCATAACCAGGAGTTTGGTTGGTTACTTTCTTAATCTAATAATTTACTGACTACTACTGTACTCCAGTAAGTTAGTAACACTTATATCCTGATATCCTGTCTCTTAGTCATTAGTATCAAGTACCAAAACACTGGATACTACATTACCCAGAATGAAAAAAAGTAGAATGTGCCATTCCTGGCCAGATGCTCCGAACAAATAGGAGGCAGCATTTTACCTTCTCCTCCCTCTCAGCCAGACTACTCTCTAAGCGATTTTGCTCCTCTGCGCTTATCTTTATAACAACATCATAAATTACATATTTATGTCTTTCTGGATTAGCAGGCGTGGCTTTTTCTGCAATAAAGTTAAAAGGATTGCCGCCTTGTGTGATGATCTGCTGCCTGTGTGTGTCTGCTGCTCTCTGTCACTCGAAATATACACAAAAGTATGTTATTCAGAAATGGGGCAGATTTTGATATTTCATCATGTGGGGGGGGGGGATTGAAACTCCAACAGAACAGCGGGGAGAGGGCCCGAGAAATCAAAAGGGCTGGCAAGTGTGGGATGCATTTTTGATAATTTATCAGAATCAGATCATTTATAATTTATATTGTTTATTAGGTTGGCACAACATGAGTGTGCAATGTGTGATAACATTGTTCCATATTGATGACTGTATGACTTGTGGTAAATAAAAAAATATTGAAGTGTGCCATTTAGCAGCCAGGTTGTTTTAAAATTCACTACAGGATTAGAATTGAATATTTAAAAATATAACTAAATGTTGTTTTTTAGATCAGCAACATTAACGTTTACAACAGCAAAGTCACAATATAAACACAATAATATCTCACTGGAAACAAAAAAGAAAGAATGAAAAACTCCTACATCATTCAGTATCGGCCCTTCCTCCTGCCCTCCTCCTCCTCCTCCTTCCTGCTGCTGCTGTAATTCACTGCCTACAGGTAAAGTTAACAGTGGTGGAGAGGAATGGCTGGTTTGTCTCAGCCAGCATTTACGTTTACAACAATGTGCCAAATTTTAGGGTAGTGAAGAGTGGGGTGAGTTGAGCTAGTTTTACTTGAGGAGTCTTTAAAGTGAGGACATGACAGTAATGTCTCCAAGTAAAATATCTATATATATTTTAAGATGTGGCTCATCCCTGGGAATGATCAATTTGGATCTAAAATAAATTGTTTTCTTGGCTCAACTTGCCCCATATGAGGGGTAAGTTGAGCCAAGGGAGAGGATGAGCCACATGGGCATCGGGGACATCAATGTCATTTCATGTGCAAACTCAAACACAAGATTCAATTGCACTTAGATAGTGAAACATTGCAGCTATGTCTCCTAGTTATTTCATATCAATGTATCGCTTTAAAGTCATCCTGTTTATCGTCATATCCCGTGCCACCTGATGACAATGATGAATAGACTTCACATTTTTGTACCTCTCATACTATTCTGTCCAAACCCACAATAGGAGATGAAGCCTGTCTGTGTTCCATTTATAGAAGCATGAGATGATGGTGTCTGGTCCAAAATGCATAATGTCACACATCATTTCTGTGATGCATTAAAATGCAATGTCAAATTACAGCAAAATATCTGGTTCAACTTCCCCCAGGTTTTTGCTCAAATTACCCCATCCCTGCCATTGTAACAAATTTGTGTAGTTTAAGGGTAATGTCATGTTAACGGTATAGCCTCATATTGTAACTTCCTAAACACATACGTAAGATTTTCTCAAACCTGTCTATAAGTGTTCAGACAAGAATCAGGACACCTTAAATATAAAAATCACTTTGAATGGCAAAAAACAGTTTTTTTATCTTAAATGTGCTTATCACTTATTCCATGGGCCTCTCTTCGTCACAGGGTAAGTAAAATGGATGACTCTTCAAAAATGTGTAGTCACATGACCAATTTTGTCTATCACTAAACTTCCCCACAGGCTCAAATCACCCCGCTCTCCCTTGCTCTCCCGCTTTCAACATTATATGCCCGAATGGCAGCTCTACTTTGTCTTTTCATGTTGGACTGAGGGCTGACAGTCGCTATCATACCCCGAGGCACAAACAGTATTACAACACAGGATGGGCCGGCTAGCTGGTTAGCATGCTAACTTTAGTAAATATCTCTGTAACACAATACAC
>NW_024044681.1:38183198-38214110 GCF_014851395.1 Micropterus salmoides
TTACTTCCTCCTCCACATTTGACAACAATGATAGTGCAACTAATGGTAACATCCTCTCTATTTCTGTTGATTTATGCTATACACAGGCAGATATTCAGAGAAAGACAGAGGAAGTGCGGAAGAGGCATGCTGTGTGAAATTGTTGAATGAGTGATGGCAGCTGCAGAGCTGAGCAAAATAAGAGTTAGAAAACCCTAAAATCAGCATTATGTTTTCCCAGCATTATCTCTTCCCCATTTCATTTGGTGCTTAAGATGTCTACGTGTTGTTGACAAAAAAGCCACATAAGAAAACTAAAGAAACTGACCTTAGAGATAAAAACCGACTATGTCAACACAGGAGTCCTGCTGCACTCAATGCCAAACAAGCAAACAACTTAGGCTTCTGTGCTGTTTACACAATGCACTGTTTTATAAGACAAAAGGGTGTGTTTTAAGTTTAACTTGTGGTAAGGTGTAGTTACTGTTATTAATTATTAAAAATGTAAGTAAGTTTAATTTTGTTTTAATTGCTTTGAACAAGTACATAATTTACAAAGTAAAGTAAAAAGTTGGGATCTTTATGCTCGTCACTTTTTTTTTCATTTCCTTGTGGTTTTCATCTGTATGATACAAAAAAGGCAAAAATGAAAAACTGTACAGAGTTACTGTGTATGCCAATGATGTAAATCCCATAGTTGTAAATAAAGCCAACCCAAACATATTTGTGCCACATTCAAAAGAACATTTTGTTCAAATCTGATAAAAATTTCAAAACCACAATAGATAGATCTCCTTCTCTCCTGTCAAACTTCCTTTTCATTCCACCTCTATATTTCTGGGTATACTGAACCTTAGCAAAATGGACAGAGTTGGTACCAATGGGTATCATCAGGAAGAAAAGACCAACTATCCAAGAAAGACTAGATACTGAATTACATTATTATTTAAAATATCATAAGGGGCATGAAATGTACAAGAGAATACTGCAAGTTGAATTGTACATGAAGGGGAAAGACATTCAACAAATTAAATCTGAAAGTGCTTCAAATGTCAGTACTAGCTACATTGAGCAATACAGTAATATACTGTGTAAAATAGTGTCTTCTGAAAACTCAAAGGCTAATAATGTAATATAATGTCAAACTAACGTTCATAGAAATGTGCAGTCCACATATTTGCAACGTCATAAATTATCTACTATATTAAAATTAACACTGGATCAGAAGAACAGTTACTATTAGGTAGCGGTATAATGTATGTATGTGTGTGTGTGTGTGTGTGTGTGTGTGTGTGTGTGTGTGTGTGTATAACACATGCATACATACTGAAAATCATTCAAAGTGCCACTTCTCCAGTTATTAACTGTCTGGCAGTGGTGATGCTTACAAAAAAGAAAAAAGTTAAATCTGCCATTTGTGTTTAGTTAAAGTTCCTTTTACTCACTTAGTAGCTGAGTTTAATCGACGACCTGGAACATTATTTTTGTAAATCCTGTCTAAAATGGGATTACACTCACAAAACACTATAATGTTCTCATTTATTTTCGCTGTACAACATTTAAGCAACAAAAAGTTACAGCAAAATGTGCACTGTGTGGAGTGTGCCTATCATGGTCAATCATGTAACTGCAAGTAAAATATAGTCAATAAACTGATTATACTGCGTATCCTGCAAATTGGCTAATATGTAATTACCTTTATCTTTCACAGGAGGGCCCCATTAAGCAGCCACTTAAAGATTTACAAAATGTGAGTTCCAGTAGAGATGAAGTGGTTATAAAAGGCATCATGGTAATAACCCGTTGTAAAATAATAGGTCACGACTGTGGTCGGAAACTACAGAGAGTCATGATTTATGATTATTAAGGTATAGAGTAAATTCTGGAATGACTTAGACCACCATCATTACAAGCAAAATCTTGTGTGTGATGGTCTCTACTAGCAAGCACACACAAAACATTGTTTACCTTTAAGGGGTGCTGCTGTCAATTTAAAATCAAGACAAACAAAAGCAGGTGAGCTATAAGCCTCATTAATGCAACAGCATAGCCGGTTCGCTGGCAGCATGTTCCATAGATGGCTAAGCACTCTGCAGACAAAGGCTTAAGCACCTCACTCATTTAAACACTAATGAATTGACCTGTCAACCTGGCTCCACAAAAGCCTAAAATTAGAGGAAAGATAAATAAATCAGGGATAAGAGGTAGCGGTAACTCTGCAGCTCCGAGGAAGCAAAGGGAGAAAACAAAGGATTACAGAACCACAAGCAGTTTGGTTAGAAAAGAGGATGGGAGTAGGCAAAAGGATAAAACATCTAAAGGAGAAACTAAATTAAGAATATGGCAAAGCGTACACATTCAGGCATTTTCCATGCGAGGTTTTCTGCTGTGAGGAGGGACACTGGGCTGTAATTTCAAGGGAAATATCTTCTAATGAGAGAAACTCCATAACACATGGATAATGAAATTAGTACAGCAAAGTTCTTAAGGAAATAGTTCCAACCAAACACTACCATAAAACTTCATCTTAACTAAGATAATCTAATTCCAAATTACTCATCCATTTAAATGTGACCATAAAGAAAAATTCAATTGTGATGATAATGTAATTAATTACCATGTAATATTGCAATGCACTCAACGCTACATTTGAGACGGTTAATGTAATACTAATGAGATTAACAAGAATTTTGAATTTAGAGATATGATGATGCCATAGTTTGCTATGTTCTATGTCTTAAATTTTATTATGTCTAAGGTGGGCCTAATATTTTGTAAATCCTATACAAAGGGATGACAAATTTTTAGCTATACTTATAAAATAAAAGCAACCCTATAGGACAAAAATACCCTACAAAGTCTGTTCTTCACAGAGATTCTATGTATGGCAGAGGTATTGTACTTGAGTGTAATACACTGCATCAAATGTTGTGTCCACTCCCTTATCTTAAAAATATCTGAAAGTATCTATTAGCATGTGAATTCCTACTGTTACAGCTTCCTTATCCTTTGTATGATTGCTTGTGAGTTGTAGGACAAAATAAAATAAATAATCTCAAGTACACCAAAATACATTTAAATATAAATTGTGCTCTGTTGCACTGCATGATAAATTGTGCTGAGGGGGAAACATTAACAGTCACTGTGAGAGGTGGCCTTCCATTTCACAATGCCAATTCTGTAAAGCTGCTACTGTACCGAGCGGCATGGTGCACCATGGGAATGTTATTATCAGCTCAGGTAGCCCACTCCTTGATTTTGCACAGACACATAAGAATGCAGATAGAGCCATATATAGCCAGAAAAATACTGGGACACACAAGCCAGTAACACTAGCAAGCACACGTATGCTGTGTTGTCTTAAGGATGCACAGTGCCTCCAAGTGGCCTGAGCCCGCCACTGCAGTACAGCAAAATAAACCTGCTAAAAATATCTCCTCCATTCTCATGATTGCATGCCTTGCCTTTTTATATCTCATTAAGATTGGGCCTAATTACCCTGCATTTCTTTTTCTCCAGCATCTACTTCAGAGCAGGAGGCTTTTCAGATGCTTTACTTTCTAACAAACGGTGATATACACTGATTTGTCATTACAGGCAACATACATTTTGCAGGATGATATTATTTGTGGGGGTTTTTTCAGCTCATTTTGAGGAAGAATTTACTCAGTGAACAATGAAAGAATGATTAAGAGAGTGGCCTAAACAGAAAGAAGGGAAATAGCAGCAAAATGGATAGGATAGGGTGAGCTCAGTGCATCCAATTACACTGAGTGGGGCTCATTTCCTCTAATCAAATAGCTCAGTTAAATATCTCAAAGGCAGATTCCCCATTGAGCCGATCTTCACACATGAGCAATAAGTCACTAAGTCTCTTTCTCTTTCTGCTTCTGCCCTTTTCCTCTCTAGCTGCAACTCACTCAGCAGCTATCATCAGACTTTTCCCTTCTCTTCCAGCAAAGACAATCACTATTCCCTTCTTCTCCAACCAGAGATTTGTACCTCGCTGCTCACAGTGCATAAGGTAAGAAAGAGGAGAGCTATAACTGAGAGGGGTAAAATGACTATGCTATAGATAACTTTGGCAGCTTTTCAACATAAGGTAACAGGAAAAATGTCTTTTCACATGTTTCACAGGACGGTTACACACAAGGTTCAAAAATGCATTCAGTCATTTCTCCACTGATATCTAATGATGTTGAGTTTCATAGCATTGTCCAAAGGCTGGAATTATGTCTGCCACTGATACTATAACAGCCTCCTGTTTCACAGTGGACATACACAAATCCTCTCGTTAAACACAACCTAGTAGTCTTGTTACTGTTTTACTCTGAAGACAAGAATACAAACAGACAACACTGGATTTTGACTTTACATCTCTCCAGTCCAACTTCTATACTTGTTTTGCACTATTTCAGTTACAAAATAACATGATATCAAGAACTGCCGTCAATTCATGTGAAAACCACCTTGTACTTCACCTCTTTGTGATCCTGTGTCACGGAATGTCAATAGTACTTTGCCTTTTCATAACATCAAACAAATCTCACACATGATGATATGTGACACGCCTATGGCATGTGAGCTTGTACTGACAGCAGCAATGAACATACAGAAAGAGCATGCACACAGCACACACACCTCTCTCCTCCTTTTCTTATTGCTTTGGTA
Organism: Micropterus salmoides; assembly: GCF_014851395.1. NCBI lineage: Eukaryota > Metazoa > Chordata > Actinopteri > Centrarchiformes > Centrarchidae > Micropterus > Micropterus salmoides. Next base: position 38,187,849 of record NW_024044681.1, read on the forward strand.
GTTGCTACGGATCCATTATTATCAGATAAACACATTATTTCCAGTGAGCTTGTGTCAACATCACATGGTAAACATATACACACAAAGCTTGTTATACAGTTCCTAATCCAGCTCATTTTAAGCTCTTTAGGCATTCCTGAGATCAGGTGCCTTGGTACAGAAATACAGAGAACCACAGCAAGGCCAGCGATGCAATTAACACACAGTTGGGGGCCAGGTCAGCATTCCTCTAAGGGAGAGAGAGAGAGGCCTTGGCATGAAACTGGCATTGAGAGCTGGCAGAAAACTCTTCCTTTCCTTTTCAGCTTTAGTTCTGCTTGTTTAATCCCTAATTAAAAAAGAAAAGTAGAATTATTATGTGGTGGAACTGATTAATGGACAATGAACTGACTAAAGGCTTATGCAGTGTGTCATGCTAAAAAGGCCTGCAGGTGTACATATTCTGTACAAGTACAGAATACTATAAGGCTGCTCAATTATCAAATAAAAAAAAAACATAATCACGATTATTTTGGTCATAATGAACTTATTCAACTGAAGATTTATTTTTGTTAATGATTATGCATTATCTTATAAAGCCCATGAAATAAGAAATTGTAATTGAATATTATCACCTTTAAAAAGCATCTTAGAGAGGACGACAGCAGCAAGCAGCACAATTTCAGTTTTCTGTGTGTGTGTGTGTGCGGGTGTGTGTGTGTGTGTGTGTGTGTGTGTGTGCGTGCGTGCGTGTGTGCGTGTGTGAGCAAAGCAGGTGACATGTGAACTACTCAAGTTGACGACAACTCTTTACATTACATAACGCTGAAATTCAACCATGGTGTTCCGTCGGGAGACACAGTTACATAAACTAGGCTAATGGTGAGAAAAGTATAAATTCAGTATAGAGTCAGGGACACCGTGAATATATTACAAGCACAGACCCGGTAAAGCAAGGCTTAACACACCGAGTTTAGAATAAGCATAAATAATATGTAAATTGCTCAACCATCAGTAGAGGAAAAGTCCGCAAGCCACTAGACTAATTTCTGCACTGTAAAAGTGCCAAAGGCTGAACGGTGATCACCGAGAACGATGTTAAGATTGCATAATACAGGAAATCTCCATTGTTTACAGAAGAATACTGTAAATTAATTTATAATTTATAATAGTGATACTACATGGCATACAAATGTCAAAACTATCCCGCACAATCAATCACTGCAGTAAGATTATCGGATCATCACAAACTCCCTTATCTGAACTGTACAACCGCTTTGTGATCAGGAAAGTATCCCGATCACAGAGGACCCCTCTCACCCCCTCCACCACTCTTTCCAGTTACTACCATCAGGCCGACAATATGAAGTTCCACTGGCCCGCAAAAAAGAAGTCGTTCATTTTGCAATAATCAGTCTGGAAAACAACATAAAATAGACACTGTACAGCTGCTGTTTATGTATGTTTTTAATGTGTGTTGAACATCTTGTCGAAGGAGAAAATCTGCCACTGCTTTGGGACAGACAACAAAGTATATATAATGAAGTAATATCTATTTATCTTTCTATCTATCATCTAAGGTTTATCACACCCACTGAATCAATACAGACTGTAGGCACACATGTGGGATTTTCAGGGATTTTCAGTTAGAGTAGAGTAGAGTCAGTATGCTGTGTGATTTAGGGTAATCTACGGTTGGCTCCTGGAGCTAACATTAAGTACATTTGTTTTTTTAAATTGTTTATTGTAGGCCTATATTTTTTAGTCGTTTGATGTATGAACTCTTGTCTGTAGTGTCCATGGAAAAGTTAGAAGAAGTCAATTTGTATAATGTGCATCACACCATTCTCAAGGTGTCAAATCCTTCACATTCGTTTCAACCATCTCCCTCTTAAAAACACTGTATTTGAAAATTACCCCACTTCTCAGTTACACAAGCCTATTCTTTGACAACTACCAATCAGTAAAGCTGCAACAGCTTTAATTGTTCTCTAAAGTTTTTAGCCTTAGCCGTATCATAGCTAAAGGGTTCTGGCTGCCCTCCACCCATTTCCCTTTCTAAAATATGATACAGAGCAATGTGCCAGTAAGCGAGGGCATAAAGGGAGGAGTGGAGAGCATGAGGGCTTGTTGGCAGACAACAAAAGTCCTTACCTTCTTATCAGTGTAGTTATCAATATAAACAACTGAGAAATTTTACTTCAAATCATATTAGAGCTGAAACAAGTTAGTTTACTATCAATTAATCTGCAACACAGTATTTATCACTGTTAACTTGAAAAATTGTCTGACTCCAAATAAGTAAGCTAATATCTTATATGATCACATTCATATACATTTTCTTGAAATCTGTCAATTTCTTGATACAAGTGAATTGAAGAGTTACCCTTTTCCTTTAGGATTTTTTTCCTGAAACCCAAAACAGCAGCAGGAAGAATTGAAAATTGTTTAAAGAAAGACCCAATTTTTTTAACAAATTAACACATTTGAACACATTTATGTCAAAATTCATAAAAGCTAGAAACTGGGACTCACCATGCTGTTGAGCTCTGAGTCATCATAGCTGTCACATGGATGTGTCCCAGGCCCAACAAAGGGCTCAAGGACATCCTCATCCCACATGTAGGTTCCACCAGAGCTGTTGGAAGGCGACAGCTCCACAGAAGAAGCTTGAAGGACATTACACCGCTCTGGAGACACCAGTGGTCCTTGGGAGTCCTGCATGGGGCTTTCTTCTTTATGTCCTGCTGAAAATATAATAATAATAATAATAATAATAATATTATTTGTAGAGCTTTACTTTATTTATAAACCCAGGGCTTAACAACTGACACAAATATAACACAAGCACTTTGTTGAACTTCCTTTTAATTCAGTTTCTTTACCTGTCAGATCCATAGTCTCCCAGTCAAGGGTCTCACTGAGAAAGCTGTGCAGGCGGGTTTGAGTACTGCTGCCAGTTTTCCTGTTATCAGGTAGGTCCCCATCACTGAACACATCTCCCACACTGTCAAAGTCATCTAGAAACTCTTCACTAATGTCAACTCTGTCTAGAGATGAGGCAGAAGATAAGGACATATCCTCCAGAGTCTCGCCTGCTGCCTGGCCAGAGCTCTGCCTAAGCACATCACTCCCTCCTCCTTTTCCTCTTGCATCTCCAGAGCTTCCATCACTTTCACTCCGTGAGTCTGTTTTGTCAGCCTCACTAGTGCGCTCAAAGTCTATTGCTTTTCCTAAATGGCCTCCACATTCAGGGGCAACCAAAGGTCTGATTTCCCCCTTGACCCTACCTGGAAAAAGAGTCTTCTGCTGCTTGGCCTGCCTGGATCGAGGCAGCCTGTAGCCTAAACCGTTTCCCAATGACTTGGTCAGCACACAACTGGGCAGCAGAGGCTTCCTCAGAGAGCTGGGAGTAGTGGGTGCTGAAGGGGTCGAGAGGGTGGGCAGAGAGGAGGCAGCCGGAGGAGTTCTACTGTACTGAAGTCCTCCACCCAGACCTCCTGAGCCTCCAAGGCTGCTATTCAGGCCTCCAAGACCCAAACCCACTCTTCCATTGCTAAGCTGAGGGGGTTTAAGGAAACTACTCCGAGGTGGCCGGAGCTGAGTGTTGGTCAGGGGCTTAGCTAGCTCCACAGCTCGGTTAAAAGAGAAGGACCGTGTCATGGGCTGGCTGGTGGGCGAGGGAATCTGCTTAAAATGAGTGAAGCTGTTTGAACGCACCATGTTGTCCAGTGCCAAGTTCTTCAGGCTGTCACTAGACTGGGACAGGCTGTCTTGAGAGCTGCTTCTGGGAGAGCTAGATCCTAACCTCGGCCGCACAAGGCGAGACTCTGATCCTGTTTGAGCAGGAATGCTGGAGCCATTGTGGCCCATTTTAGGACCTCCGTTCAGTGGACTTTGGCCTAGCTTGGTTCCAACTTTGGGACTCATCTTCAAGGACTGCTTGGGGATGGCCTTAGGACTGGAGACCGCTACCATCAAAGAACCTGATCTTCGCATCTTGGGCGTCGCTGGAGAGCAGTTTTTTACCTCCTTTGCCAATGAGGGAAGCTGTGTCTGAGCCTTGTCTTCACCTCCATCCCCAGGGCTGGTGGGGGTGATGGGGCTAGAAGTGGTTGTCCTCTCCTCTCTCTTCAATTTCAGGGAAAACGGAGAGGCACGGATTATGCCATTTGGGTGTGTTCCTTGAGGAGTTGTCTTAACATCCTGGGTAGCGGTAGCTGGCTGTATGGAACCATTTGACAAGGGGCTAGCGCCACCAGTCGAGGAGCGTCCACCAAACTTAGGCAATCTGGATACCATGGCAGGCCTGATGGGTGCTTTTTCTTCCATTAGATGCCAACAAGGGCATGTAGGAGCATGGAATCACACAACTGGAGAAAGAAAAGACAGAAAGACAAGAGAGGATTAGATTTAAGTGTACATGATTTGATTTAGGACAAATAGCTTTGTAGGAAAGTCTTTTAAAACTCTGTTAATGCCGAACAGCTGCGACATTGAGTAGCTCTTCTTTTACAATATAAAGCAGGAGATATCAAATAATTCCAATATTGTGCCCTACCACTGTCATCCTCTGTCCAAAACAGTGATCCAGCCGTTTGTTACATGTCAAGCAGGACTTGTCTTTTCTTCCTGCTTTCTGTCTCTACCCCCTCCCCTGTGTTTTCTCTTGTGTCCTCTCCTGGTTCTAAGACTGTAATTGGCTTCCACCTCTGCAGGCTGGCCAATCGTCATGCCAAGCCAGCAATAAAAGAAGCCTGCCGAAAGTGTTCACTCTCTCTGACTCTGACACTGGCTATGAAACTGCATTGTGTATGAGCACACTTGGTAGAATTATATAAAGAAAGGCATATGGTAGGAGGTTGGACATTGTAAGTTTGGGGTACCCTTTACATTTTTCACTCATGCAGTTTATTTCTGTCTAGAAACATTAGGTTTATTGGTCGGTGCCACCTCTGTAAGTTTTGGTTAAGTTCTCTTTGTAGAAAAAACAGTTATTATATATAATAAATAATCTATAGTATTTTGGTTTCTTCTGGCACCTTAGTTTGGCCTGGTTTTGTTTGTTATATATAATAAATAATCTATAGTATTTTGGTTTCTTCTGGCACCTTAGTTTGGCCTGGTTTTGTTTATTTTCAACTAATGTACTTTTTGGTACAAATATTTTTATAACCTTTGTTGTATGTTGTATGTATTTTGTCAATAAATCTCCTTTTAATTGTCACTGCCACTTTGACTTAATTTCTTTGGTTGTTGTGTTGTTGTCTCTTTTTTATTTCTTAAAAAGGGATGGAACAACATTACCAATTACTAGGGGCGTGACGAGATCTCATCCCACAAGATCTTGCGAGATTAAATTGTGACGTGATTTCTCGTCAGGTAAAAAGCTGTCTTGCAAGACTCAACTGACACAATTGACATTTTTCACATGCTGTCAAGCCACACATTAATTTTCTTGTGAAATACAAATGTATAACTGATAAGATCTCGCAAAGCTGATCAACTTGGCCTAGTTGATGCCACTCCGGCGTACGCCCTGATTTTAATCAACCACACCGCTCGCGCTGTGAGTCCAGACAGCTGTGACAAATGGTAACATAGCTGGTAGAGTTTTGCAACATAAACATCTAAAAACTGAAGTATAACTTTCCTCTGTTTGGGACGGTGAGCTGCACTTTATCAGAGCTGCTGAAGTTAACATGTGTGGATTTGTGGTGAGATTTCGGCCAGTTAAAGTCCAGGAGTTTATAACTGAATAAAAATTAAATAATTAATCATTGAGGTGAAAAGGTGCCACATGCACATTTTAAGAGGTTACTTCCATCTGCGTCGCCAGGTAAATTTTCAGGGGCTTTAGCCCCGGATGTTTGACTGTAGCCCCGAATGTAACTAAACGACAACATCAAATATTTTCCGCATTAGTATGCAATAATCTTTATAATACAGCCTGTGCATTTTTTTATTAAATAAATTTGGAACTAGTCGAAATCCCTCCGTTCCTCTCCCAGAGAGGAGCAGGGGGGGTTAAAGATCAACTTTCAACAGACTGCTGAAGAGACCCCAACGGAAGGGGGTGGAAAAGTTTCTTTCTCTAAGTGCTATCCCTGACCATAAAACTGGCACCTTTTTTAATTCCGAAGCTGATAACGCGGTGACTGACTGTTAAACTGACAAAAGGGAAGCTAACCAGCGATTAGCATTTTCCTGAACAGCTTATCAAAACTGGGTTAATCTAAGCTTTCCTCATGTAACCTGAGCTCCCCCAAGTGGACGAAATAAGTATTACATACCATCATCGGAAATGCCGTTAATGTACAAATGTCACCCACTTATCCTGACCAATAATGTGACAATTGTTTTCCTGTTACCAAATGCTTAACTTAGAACGGTACAACCGTTTGACCATTGAGGTTTGATTGTGGAAAATATTTGATTATAATACGCGCAAATAGATTTCTTTTCTTTTGGATATTAAAGTTTAGAAAGGCAGTCCCTCGGGAAACCTGAAACGCCCTCTGGGAAACCACGCCCCACGCAACAAAAGAGCAACAAACGACATCGTTCGCGCTCTCTGCTCTTCTCCTCCCCTCGTGACCTGATCTTCCGCTCTGCTCTCTTGACGCTTCGGCACGCGTCCAGCGTTCCTCTCCAGGCAACGCCCTAAGAGTTCTACCAGCGCAACAGGCCTTTGTTCGCTTGAAGCTACACACGCGAAGTGCCGCGACATTTCTTTTGTTTTGTTAAAGTTATCAGTCCGTTAAGTTACACTGGACTAATTCAGGAACGACCAAGTTCCCTTTTAAGCTTGTTCATCGAGCCAACGTCACCGATGTCAGACCGAGCCACGTGGTCTTGCCAGCGGCAACAAAGAAACCTGAAAACAGCCGAATTGCCAGACGGAGGACGGCGTTTTCTTCAGACACGCAGAACCCCGGAGAATCCCTAGCAAAAAGCAAGGATTGGGCAGCTACCGTGGGACCCGTGCAACAGGCCAAAGCAGGCCGTGGACAAGCCGTAAGACCTAACAAACATTCTGTGGTAAGGGATGTCCCGTAATGTTAATATTTCCTTTAACTCCTAAACTCATAGCTTACTTTCATTACTTCTCCTCTGCCGTATGAGTCAAATGCTTCCCACAATCAAACCGCCATTTCTCACTGTTCAGCCATTGTTTATTTTCCCTGTATTTAACCACCCGTTTATATCGCTTTAGTTAACTTTAGTTATTAATAAATTCACTGTAATCAGGAAACTGTGTGTGTTGCCTATTTCCACGTCCCTGCCAAGAGAATTCACCCTTTAGATATGAGACTGAGTGATTGAGTTAAGATAATTAGATTAGATTAGATTGTTAACTAACTGATCACTAGTAATAATGGTATAATTATTAAAAGCTACCTAGAGGTCCAGAGACTCTAGGATTATAACAACTCCGGTGGTGCCCTGAAACGAGGAATATTTTTTGATTTTATGAATATTCAAATTCATAATCGGGTATTAATTCTCATAAATTTATTCAAATTCATAACTAATTTAGCCATGCTACATAATAATATTGCTACATTTTGTTTCAAGTTCACTTAACGTGACCCCCCCACCCACCCACCGTTACTCAGCATGCCTGCATTTAGAGAGAGAGAAACAGAGAGAGCATTGCTCACAGTTTCAGGGCTTCTCAGTAACTACTGATATGTCCCTAGAAAAATTCTAATCAAAACATTTAGATGTTGCCAGTCAGTGTCTAGTTAAAGAGGTGGTATTTTTTGAGTTAAATACCTTTTTTGTGCATCTAATAGGTTTGCAAAGTGAAAAAGCCCAAAGTCCAGCTCAAAGGTAGTTACCATCTCCCACAGAAAACACTGCTCTGAATTGCTTTAAAACAGCTCGTTTGTAGTTCAGCCGCTTCCCTTTCATCCTTGTGACGACACAAGGAAGAAAGCTAAATGCGCCTCATATATCGCTCATCAAGCGGCTACTCCGACATGCCCTCAAAAACACCGGTGGAAAAACACTGAGCTGCAGCACACACCTCTCCTCTCCCTTCCAAACACTAGCTACCTTCCAGGCAGTCAATGGACATAAAGTTGTTACTGTGATGTAGAGACAGCGCTCAGTTAAAACGTTATCGATGAAAGATACCTTTGTTACAGATTAATAACTCACCACTCTGAAACTCTTGCTCCAGTCTATGTTGCCAAGCTGGTTGGCAACATGTAGCCTACAGCTGAACCGAAGCCGCGTTTGCTTCTCACTGACCCGCCCTTCTCTGCTTCTGATTGTCTAGCAGTCCTTACCTAGGAACTGCACACGAGACACTCCCAACAAAGATCATTTAGAGACAAGATGTATCACTCCATAGCTAAAACGAAGCCTTCAACACAGGGTGAAAAGTGGAGCTGCAGCAATGTGCAGTATGAAAAAAGTTTTTTTTTGAAAATTAAAGCAGGTAAACCTGTTCTGGTACAATCCCTATGTAAGATTTTGAACCTGAAATTTAGCATAATACCACCTCTTTAATGTATTTGCTGCACAAACCGTTAACAGTCCGCCGCAAAGTAGCGAGAGAATAACATGATACACCTGACCGCAAAACAGACATCTGTCGCTCTGTCTCTGTCCCCCTCGTTCAGAGACACTTTGCTCTGTTTAGGTCTCTCTCAGTGAAAACATGAAAGATTTCTGGGCTAAGCCCCCAATGTTTCAAGGTCCTGGAAACACCCCTGGTTACTTCCCCAAAGAAAGACACAGAAGAGGAGGGAAGACTAAATCATGATTCAGCAGGGATGATATTACAGGAGAAAAGTTGATCTACAGGGGAAACAGATTTGAAAGCAAAATAGAATGACTGAGAGCTGCACTGCATTATATTTTGTTACAGTTAGGCTATGAATTTTGAACTGTCACCTGCCAACTGAATTATGTTTTCTCTTTACAAAAAAAATCATCATAATGCAGGAAATAAAGTGTTTAATACTTTTCATATAATTTACCATTAAAGGTAGAATAGTGTTAAAATCTTGTCTCGATCTCCTGAACCCAATTTCGAATCTAGTCTTCTCTTGTCACACCCCTACTAATTACTCATCACTCTATCCATAATACACAAGTAAACACTTTGACTATGCTGTTTGGTTGAAACTGTGCTGTACTGTCCAAATGTACTGTAAATTGTCTCATCCTTTTTTGTTTTTCACAGATATTAAAGATCATTTTTGAGCATCTTTCACCTTTAATTGGACAGACTGAGGTACAGGACAGGAAATGGGAGGAGAGATAGAGGCATGACTAATAGGCTACTATTTCCTATATTACTGCTATTTCCTATATTTCAATAATACTAATGCCATTATCTTACATGCATGGTTAATAAAGTACAGTGTTTTTGTTTTGTTTTTCTTGTCAATGACAAAAAACAAAATGGAAATTTCCATTGCAGGCTGAGTAATGAAAGTTAAATGTTACTTGAGAAACACAAGGACACACACGTAAAACATATACCCTTATTTGTAATTTTATTCTAATTATCTGTAATCATAAACACTGATAATATTGGGGGGTAGTCCTGTCCACCTGCTGCAGTGGTTGCATGTCTGTCTCCTTTTCAAAGATCGCTGACTGTGAGGAGCTTTAGGGATTAATCTGGCAAGCTTAAGGGGTGACTTGAGACTTTGTCACGGCAGGTCTGCCAGCTAAATGAGGCTCTGTCTTTATGCAACTGTTACACAGCTTAATAGCCACAAATTTCAACTACACATGGTAAAATCCAATGTCTCTTCCTTACTGTAAGTAAGTGTAACCACTTGTCATTCCATTCAAAGCTTAAAGTAAACACAACACTAAATCCAGTGCAGCAAACACTGTGTGCTTGTTATGATCTGTTTAAAACCAGCTAATTGTTGCATAAAATCTCCCAACATTAAATGGTAAAAAAAGTTGAGAAGTTATAATTAATAATGACTTTTCATGTTTTCAAAGAGTTTCACACATGAAATGACCTGTAGCAGGCACTGATTTTGGAGGATATGGCGCCAACACGCCTGGCTAACAAAAGAATGGGCAAACAGATAGACAACGCTTGGGCTGCGGGACAACGGGAAATGGGTGCTGGGAAGGTGGCCAGCATACTGTGAACAGTGAATGGAGGATGTACAGCATGTAAAACCAACAGAGGGAGAACACAGTGCTATTTCCTTTCACTCATTGTTAGATTAATTCTGTTCGAATCAGCCATGTGACAAGTGTACATGTGTTGGTGGTGCACCTGTGTGTATCATCCATCTGTCTGTGCTGGAAGAGTATGAACAGAAAGGTTACTAAGATCCAGATGGCTGGTGCAGTTAGCAGAAAGTGACCAATCTGCTTGAGGAAGCAAATCAGTTTGCCAACTTAACTCCAACAGAAATCTACCTATTGTTGCATCAAATAATATTAATGTTCACAAATATCAAATCACAGAAATGTCTGATGTATTGCTACTTCACAGTAGATCAAGCAGTTTCTCTCATGTGAGTGGATCACTTGACAAACTGGCACAAAGACACAAAAGCAGCTACTGGAGCAATAAACCACTCAACTTTCAAAGGAGTAGGGGTGGGGGGTTTGTGCCACAATGTGGGTCTCCTATTCTGGAAAAAAACTCCATACCACACTGCCCCACATTCCCATGCACAAACACACGTGTCTACAATCAAAGAGACACACTCGCCACTACCACAGGAGTGTCTGGCTATGCCACCATCCTAATCTGATTCATAAACACACATGGGTACGAACACAAAAACACACAGTTACACACACAAAATCAGGTCAGCATGTGCAGGCAGGGCAACCAAAGCCTCTTTGCCCTCAGGGAGGGGGTGGTGACTGTGTGTGTCTATGTGTGTTTAATGGGTAGCAATTAGATTAGGGTTTTTCGCCATTGTCAATGGCACCAGAACCTCTCAAATTTCATTCATATCCAGCGTGGCAGATCACTATTACATAGCAGCAAATCCACACACTGCTGTGGCAAATGTTCCATTCATCTGGGTCATATCACCCCTCACCCAGCCACTGGAAGATAGCTGTCTGCAGTGCTCATGTTCTTTATTTAAGTTTGTTTTAAGTCACCTTTAAGAGATCCCACATCCACAGCTTTAATTTTTGTCATGTTAAAGTTTTTGTTATAATTATTGGACTGATGCATATAGAGAGAGATAATAGACGTCTCAAATTTGTATTTACTGCAACAGCAAGTAAGAAGAGAACTATGGAAGGCTCACTGATTTAGCAGGTGCTCTAAAATAATTCAACTAGTATGATCATGAAAAGAAGTTTAAAAAAAATGTAATTAACTGATTGGTAGACAAGAGAGATGTCATTCGATCTCAAAATATTATATTAACATTTATAAATGACAATGACTTCTTCTACATTTAAGCAAAAAAATGGTAGAGTGCAACTGTATTCAACTATAAATAATATCTTTAGCCTACTAATGTCGCATCATCACACACAGGTCTGAAGCTTGGTATTGCCTGTTATCTATTTTTCAATACTGTTGCCTATACAATACCCACATTTTGGAACCAATGCCAAAAACAATGCTGCTTTAAATGACCTTACATTGCTGAGTATAAACAAATTTGTTTGCAAAAATGTATTTTGCTTGCCACACACATCAGTGTATAATTGTTCTTAACATAAACAACCATACAAGCACTTTACCTAAATTAAAACTTGTTTATTTGAATGAGTAAATGTTTTCTCCAAGTGATGTGTGCCACATGACAGTAAATGACCTGCTTCTGTTACTCTGTGCTATAGACACAATATGTTTGATAACCGGCTAATTCCCAATACCAGTACAAAGACACAGGTCATCGAAGAGAATCACAAATAAACAACAAAATCCTAACTGACTGACACACATTCAAGAGGTAGGGCAGTAAACCGTGCCGGCCATCTGTCAAACGCTCATATCTGAAAGCCTGCCCCTCCCCCCAGAGTACAGTACTGTAAACAAATTTTCAGAGCTTCACTAACATCAAGCACAAGGTCTGCACTAAACACCATATTAACCAAGCCAGCAACTGCCTTCTGTGGCTCAGCACTGCATTTGAACAACACATGAAACCTTGATGCTGTGAAGGGATAAATAATGTAAACAGTCCAGGAAGACACCGTCCAACTTAAGTCAGGGTTGTACTCATACTTCAATAATGAAAACATAATATTTTATAGACAGCAAATTGTGTACACTGCAATGACAAGAGAAACCCTCTAACAAGCCTGAGGGCTGCTGATCTCATTTTAACCTGGTTTGACATCGAGGTCTACATAGATAGTTTAATTAATTAAGTTTATCCTTGTTTTCCGGTCTGAATTCTTCACAGTACTAAGAACTGGTCAACAGCAAAGAAGAGCGCTGTCTCGATGTCCCAAAACCTCACGAGTTAGTAGATTTTATAGAGTTAGAATAGGAGAAACAGTGAGACAAGACTTCAGGCAGACTTTTCCCACAGTGGGATCGTCTGCTAGACCTGCATATTAGCATCTCAGCTGTGCATCACTGTGTGAAATGAGCAGGAAAGTGAGATGACATCTTTTCTTACTCTCTCCCGTACAGGGAATTGGAGCTTCCTGTCTGTCTGCCAGTGGGTCTATTTGGCCTTACTTCATTTCCGACTCAAAGGGCAGCCAGGCAGAAAGCACCTGGCAGAAATGCAGGGAGGCTGAAAAATCAAATCTGCAAGACCAGGGTCATTCATTACTCTTCTGGCAAAGCTTTCACTTTTGAATTGCACATGGACACACACACTACAGAGATGCATTCTTTGAGAGTAACAGGATGGATGCTGATAGGATGCGACAGCCCGAGGGCTATGATCTATTGGGTCATTGGGGCTACGCATGAATGGAGGTGATCTACTACACACAGCCGGTCTGTCCCCACCTCCCAGTGCTCATAGTTCCCTATCATTGCAAAGCCTCAGCACCATCTCTCAACATAGCAGCGTGTCTGACTATCCATCTTTCCTCTTACCTCTCCTTCATTCAATTTTGAAAGAGTGATAAGGGGAGACTTTTATTGGAAATCCCAGTGAAAGGCGTAGAGTAAAAATGACTTAAAAACAATCCCCTTTTCCTATAGTATCTTAAAAAGAAGGCCTACACCATAAGTCGCTCATTGGCAGTACTGTCGACCAGCTGTTGATTATGTATACTGTATATTACTGCTGTAAGGACATCAACTTTGAAAGACTTGATCCCTTAGATTTGGTCCAACTGTCATGGCTCCAGCCATAACTCCAGAGTAAGCGAGAGTTGGAACAGTGAACCCGACCAAAGTTCCATGTAGACCCAAAACCTACGTCACAACCGTGCAACATGCCGTCACACATGAGAGATGTAACCGTATTGTTTAGATAAGAAGCTCTTGGGCAATCTAAACAACCTATTCAGCAATAAGTAACATTACATTGGTGTTTAATAAGTGAGCCTTGTTGGTGGGCTAATAACACAATCAAAGTTTTTGGTGGCCCAGCATGGTGCAGCCATACAGCTACCAGAATTACTGTGTTTCCGCCGTTGCTCTACATCATAAAACTGCGTTCTACGTCTTGTGCTGCGCAATCTTGCTACTACATAGGACCAATATTGGCTTCAATGCTTTCCATTCAAACCCGCACAGTGGCATCGTCCATTAATTATACTGTCTATGGCTCCTGTGTTCCCTTGTTTTCTCTGTCTCCTCCCCACTTTTTGTCTGTGTGGGCGTGTGTGTGTATGTGTTATGTGCGCAGTTTACCTCTCCCGGCACCTGGCTCATCTCCACACCTGTCTACAATCAGCTCATCAACTCACAGTTCAAGCACCCCAGCTCTCCTGCTATTCATCGACAGATAGTTCCATCTAACTCAGCGGTAGGGTGACTCGTGTCCGAAAATACTTCTCCCGGCTCACTTGGTTTTTCTCTTGGGCCTCAGGATTACTTGCAAAAAAATCACTGTTGTGTTTTACAGCTCAGATATTACAAGCTTTCTGCGTCTGCAATAAACAGATTTAAATTCAGACACATTTATGAGGGGGCTAAAGCAACAAATAGACTGAAATAGTCAGTGGTAGTTTTGCTGTGGACTATGAACTATTTACTGTGTAGAGTAATTGATAGCTTATACTTACAATTTCAGAATAAATTACTAAACACAGCAGTGTTTGTAACTGCAGAAATTAAAAATGCAAATAAAAAATAAGCTTCAGAATGACTTAAAAAGCAACATTCTTTGTCTTTTGAATAAAAAAATCATATCTGAGCAATTCAAGTCCACATGGACTGTGCTTAAGCTACATAGCAAAGAGAACTGATGAAACGAAGATACAGTTGGGAAAATGCGGAGGGGTGGACAGGAAGGATGGATGAGTGAGCAAGAAAAACTCTTCAGGCACTGGTTTGTTCTTGGCATGATCTTGCAACTCCTCTGTATGTCCCTGTCTGTCCATCTAGGTAAATCAGTCTTTTATAGTGATGAACAAAATCAAGTATATGGATGGATAACATCTGAAGAGCCTAGTACATCATCCAGCTGGCTCTACCCTGAAACAAGATATTTGTTTCAAAGGTAATGGACCACCCGAGACACACCCATAACCACTATCACAAAGTGGTTTCCCTCTTGTCATACAGTGAAGTCCCTCACCAAATACAAGGGTTAAGTATCTGATCTGAGAATATAGACATAATACATATAACCTGATAATTAAACCTGATAATTACTTTCTCACCTCCTACTGAATCTTAACTAAAGCCCAGCTTTGTTTACATATATTGAGTCCAGTTTCTTAGAGGAGTAATAACAAGGCTAGTCATCTGGACAGGGCAGAGGTAGGGCCATAGCTCTCTCCCTGAAGAGATTATCAGAGTGCCATTAGAGCAGGCTAATAGAATGAGACAGGAATGAAAGCAACACTGACGCTACGCTAATGTGTACTGAGTGAAAGCAATACTGGGCTGAGCTGCACTGATGCTTAGAAAGGCTAACCCAATGAGACTGCATAGTGGGTTTGGTAATGCTGTATACTAAACATGGTAGATCAAATGACCAGCAGATGAAATGGTGAGTAGGGAGAAGTGGAGAAAGCTAAGGTGTGGCAACTCGCTACATTAACTACGTACACATTGCATGTTGTACTCAGCACAAATATGTACAGGCAAATCAGGTCACATAAACCCATCCACAGAAAAGTATATTAGAAAATATTACCTTAACTCAGTGAACTTTTGTTGACTCGTCCAATCATTTTTATCCCAGAGTCAATCATTAAGATAAGAGCTACATCCTGCCGAGTCACTCTGCACTTTTCATCCTCCATCATTTAAACTGAAAGTAAAATAGCGCCCAAAAGAGAGTAGAGCACAGGAAGAGGAAGACACTCTTCAGAGGTTGATCTGTCTGCTGCCTGGCTCTCTTCTTGAATGTATGTGTGTGTGTGTGTGTGTGTGTGTGTGTGTGTGTGTGTGTGTAATGTGACGTGTGTGGCAATGGGTGAATGGGTGGAGACAACAGACAACCCTTTATGGGTGTGTTTAATATTTGATTGTATCTTGAGTGCATCTTTCAGGAGCCCCACTCAGTATGCTGTGAGAGGAAAGGGGAGGGGAAGAAATCACTGAAATAAGAAAAGACTAATTTCCAGTGCAAAAAAGATTATTTGTAGCAGGAAAAATCTGATCATTTAACCATAACATGGTACAAATTCTAGCCACATAATCCTCCCAACACTAGAAAATGTATCTACAAGTTAAGAGTAGCGATTTTCCATGTGCACGCTGCTGCCCTATGTCATGAGATCACCAGAGGGGATAACGAAGGAAAACACATCCTGCCTAGTACTCAGCTACACATGAAAAGGAATTAGTTGTGGTTCTCGTAAAGATTCAGTGTGAATGAAATTTCCCTTACTCATTTCATGGTTGACAACATACCGGTTCCACTCAGTCAACCGTTTTCTGTTGCCAGCAGTAAAACCATACAAGCATTGCCAGTTCCTCATTATCTTCTGTTTATAAGTGTCACATGGCTTGATAAATCACAGCATGGAGTCTGATCCAAACCACATCAGCACAAACAAAATAAAGGCTAAAACGCAGGGTTTCTCAGTACTACTGCCTGTTATGCTTCTATTAACAAGCATCAATCTTAATCTGTGTTCTTCAAAACAGACTTTTTTGACAGTTAATTCTAGACTGGAAACATTTTCTAACACGACTTTGAATGGTGGTGGTGCTACATTAATTTGAGATATATATGTACAGAACCAAGACAGTAACAAGGAAAGTCTGAACCAAAATCAGTCATACTACTGACCAGTCACGACACAGAAAGACCCTCAAATAGTCCTCATAATTCATCCTGACTCATCTGTAAAAATGAGGTGTGATGCTGAGCAGTAGAAGTGTTGGCTGGACTTTTATAAATCTAATTGCCTTCATTGTTATAGCAGTCCAGATGTCCACACTTCAATCACCACAATCACAGTTCTCCTAACACCACTGCTCTCTTCTGCTTTATCATTCATCATTTTTAATGTTTGCGTATGACATGACATGTGATAATCTGTGTAGGTTAGCCCTGGTGTGACCTACCAACACCTGTTCCTTCCTTCTCCCATACATGACCTTCACTCGAACCAGACCGTGAGAAGTCTGCAGTGCATTTGACAGCCCAATTTAATTTTCACCGTCTGATTGGCCACAAGGGCTCGAAAGGCCAGTAAGCGTCACCAGGCAACAGCACAGGTGTCAATCACTGTCAGCGGTGTCATTAGAGTCGTTTATGTAGATGGTAGACGAAACCAGGGCGGACAGCAAACCGAGGGTTACTTTATTTCGCTATGCGCCTTTCAGTTAAAAGAGTTAAAAGGTACAATATCATACAAGCAAATCATAACAAAACATTTTAGAAGAACATAATATACATAAAATGCAATAAAAACAGGGAGTTCAAGAAACGGTCAAACAAAATAGTGCCAAATGATTTGTAAGCGTTAACATTATCCAAAATAGGAAGGCCAAACATTTCAGAATAATAATAATTTTGATTTTCACTTTGTAACTAGTGGGCAGAAAGAGAAACCCAACCAGCTTTTAGCTTACACTGCGTTCCATTTAGGTCAGAGCTGGGAATGACGTCACACCCTTGTTGACGGCGTTCCAGTTAACAAGTCAAAAAAATTTTTGTGTTTCCCATTAATTAACGAGACTATGGCGGCCCACTGAAGAAGCAGAGCGAGCTGACAGGCAGGGTTAATTCATTTTCTCACTTTACAAAGTTTTAATTTTACGCAATGTGAGCACACAATATAATTTATCAAATTGCGCTTGGTGAATGTAGCACGAGGATGGAGGATGCACATGTGATAAAGTCCGGTTTTCAAAATAAGGTGTTAACACAACGTACAGCATGGAAATAAGATTAATTGGATAATATTTACAGGAAGTATTTAACATGTTACATGTGTCCTTTTTTTGCTGTTTCATCACTGCATATATGCAGTGTGTTTATGATCAAATTGTTCACTAGGGCACAAAATTGTTAACACAATTGCAAAGTTCTTCATAGATCTAGCCTCTTTATTTTGCTTTTAAAGTGCACCAAATTAATACACTTAACTTTAAAATGTACAAATTTTGTTCCCGGGGGGGCATGCCCCTGGACCCCCTAGAGGGTTGATGTCCACCCACCATAGCCTCACAAAATCCTGTGGGAAACACTGTGTTAACAGTTTTAAACATGCAACAGAAAGAGAGCACAATGGACTTCCTATCGATGTCCTCTTTCTGAATTTTTGTCAAATGTCCAATATTCTCCAACATTTTAGCCCAGGTGTAACCTACCAACTCCTGAGATATCTAGTCTCTTTGGCTTCCTACATGTTCAACTTTCTTTGCCAATCATTCCTTTCTTCAGCTTTTAGCTATTTTATGCTGGACAGGACAGAAAAGAATGATTTGGTGTAAGCTCATGAGCTGGGTTATTAGGTTGTTGGTTCAGAAAACCATAAATGTAAGTTGAAAATGGAGAGTTGCACATACCTTCAGTCATTTGATTCAATGTAATATAAAAAAGAAACCATTACAACAACCATAAGACATAAAGTCTGTTTTATGTTATTTAGCTGGCTTCCAATCACCTAGTCTTGTAACAATGTGTTCATTATAAACTGATTAAATTGAGGATTGAGGTTTTTTTTTGTATGTTGTTCAAACAAAAAATGTGAAAATAATGTGAATATTTCCATTATGCTATCAAATCAGATAATTTTTCTCTATAATTATGCATACAGTCTTGGTTTCAGCTCACAATATTCCATGGTGAACACTGTGATCTAACCTTGTCAACAAAGAATGCACAAATAACATGACTGTGAAGGCTCCACCCTGTCACTGGGAAAGTAGATGTGTGAAAGAATATTTTATGATCTGTTACTAAGATTGCACTTTTATTTCTCTGTATGATGTCAGATGCTTTTTTATGAAGCAAACATTTTTATGAATCATTTTATCATAAAAAGTACAGGCACATGTAATGCAGTGTCCTGACAGCCCCCTTAAGAAAAAGATAAATCCTTTATAAGCATGTTTTCTCAAACGATAACTAGGACTCGGGGTAACGTGCAGAGTTTAGGCCATTTCAGCTACTGCCTGCCTTCACCCAAGCTTCTCTTTGATACCAGAGCAATGACATCACTTTCTCTGCTGTATCAACGGCACTAAAGTGAGTTCATTTGAAACAACTCTAGCTTATCTACCATCCGTACTGCTTACTAGGAATTTGTTCAAATGTAACCTATGTTAACTCTCTCATTTCTTATCGCCAAATTTTACAATGTAAAACACAGGCCTGTCATGTGTTGAGAGATTGGAGGCTGTAAAAGAAGAAACCTAATGCATTTGATGACATAGAGTCTGGGTTAATGACCCGAGTATGAAACACAAAAAGCTTTTAATAGATCATGTTCCTAGTGGATTTATCCTCTGTGAATGGACAATACACTGGTATTAGGTCAACTTCCCCTCTACCAAACTTCCCTCTTTTCCTGTCCCTCTTTTCTCTTCATTCACGCTCTCAGTCTCTCTTAACAAAAAATTACCACAATAACCACTATTTCCTTATGCAGCACATTTTTGTACAGTAACAATCAAACAGTTTTACATGAGGCCAGGGTGAACAAGTCCTCCTCACATCAAATAAGGCCACAGTTGGTGGTACACATCCAACAAATGCCATGCCTTTGTGACCAATTTTTCACAGGCTTTAGAGCTATTAGGTCAACTGATGAAACTAGACAATAGTGTAACCTTTCTTTTTACCTCAGGAGCTTTCTGGGATAAACTGACTGAAAACTCATTGGTGGTGGATGAGGATAATACCCCTGCTGTATAAATTGTTTTGAACACAGAAAAGCACCATTACGCAATCAAGTCCATGAAGTTGTGCGTTGATGTTAGAGGCTACAGTTGAGCCTGCCATGCAAACAAAGTATTTGAATATCAACTTCACGTCTGTGCAGGTCACTCTGCACTTGACTGACATTTGGGACAGCATTTGTTTTTTCCTTTCAGTGGGATGTGACTACACCTCAGCCATCAGATCCAGGGCTTTAACTTTACTGGTGTTACAAGAAATATCATGTTATTCTGTGTGAAATGGCAATTTAGGTGTGACACTGATATGGCAGTACTGAGTGACCAAAAAGAGGCAATGTGCCAAATGAAACTGGTTCAGTAACACAAGAAACTTAACACATTTTATTAACTGGGCAGTGCTCTGGAAACAAGCCATCATGTCTGAGAAAAACTTCTATTTTGATCCACAGATTTGTGCAGATTACAGCAGGTCACAAATTGTGAGTGAGAGTGAAGCAAACTTTCACCCTCAAACCACAGCTCAGTCTCCAGCATTCGCTGTCCTATGTCTTATCCCAAGGACATTCAAGACGCTATAACATCACATGACTCAAAAGCCTTGAAGGATTACTGAATGAGATGTGAAGGCTTTAAGGAGAGTGACCCTGAGACCTGATGTTGTGCAAGCTCAATGCATTTACATTACCAGAAGCTAATGAGAAAAAGAACTGGAAGAAGCAGGGGCATATTCTAAATATATCGGTCACATAAATTGATATGAGCCACCCACAATGAGAGCTGATATACTGGAAGCACGAAAACCTGGTAAGGCATACTGAATTTGCCATGCTTCTGCTCTCAATATAGGAATATCCAACACATTTTCATCTCAGGGTGTCAAATACAGACGCTTTATGAAAGCCTGCCATGACCCACAAGAAACCCTTCAGAGTCCGTATAAAACGCCTTTGGATTTAAAAAAAGATCACGGTTTTGGTTAGGGTTAGGAAAAGATCATGGGGCCTGTACCACGAAGCGAGTTCAACATACCCAGGATATCTTTCAGTTATCTGGCTTAACTAACCCTAACAATTGTGGTCGAGATAAGTGGTACCATGAAGCTGGTTATCAGCTCGGTAATTCAACCCAGGGTTTCCCCTTCCAGCTGTGAGCGCTTTCACATAAAAGAGGCGGTGCTAGCAGTAGATAACCAATCGCAGACATGAACAAGTCCTCTGGCATCAGTGTCATATTTTACAAACGAGCAAATTGTAGGCTAACACTACAGAAATACGACATAGGCCTCTAAGTAGCACAGCTGCAGCTGACACATGCAGGGAGACAGAAATTTGCTGACAGTGTCAATGCCTAAATGAACAGGCGTAGTCTATAGTAATATGTTGATTTGATGTGTTCTTATCAGCTGTATGAAAACATCAGCCTTATTCTTTCAGCTTGGCTGTGTGTCGGCGTTTCTACATTAAAATACTCGGGCACTGAAGAAGTGGTATTCCACCTCACTTTAAAAACTTCTCGTCACTTCAAAAATTAGATTATGTTCCAAACATTGTTCTAAATTAACTTCATAAAGCAATGAAACGAAAATCCATTCATGCCATAAAATGTGCTCAAATAGTGGTTGAAAGACTGAATCTCAACATTTAAGCTACTGAAAACTCACCTCATCGCGCGCCTGCATCGCAAAAGGTAGGGTGGAACATGACTACAGTCTCTGTAGTAGGCTATACTAACCTAAAATAGGCTACATAGCCTATGTTCATATTAAAATTTAGTATTTCAATTTCTCAAACTGCTCATAGGCCTAATATTCAGAGTCACATAAGAAGAATGAAACCCCTTTATTTTAACGGCTGCGGCAGGCTGTGTGAAACGGACTGGGAGCAAATAAAAAATAGGCTATTAAACACATTTCAAAGCAGTAAGTAGGCTTAGCCTACTGTAAAAACATGTAGGCAACAATAGACTAACGCTTTTAATCAGTCTCTGTAGGATGATATTGCTATAGCCTACAAGAGTTTCTCCGTATCACCGCAGCAAACATAAAGCCGTCTATAAAACAGTCTGTGGGATTTCCTACAGATAGTGATGTCATTTTCCAAGAGTGCTGTTTGGTTAGTAGGCGGCGTTTTCATAGATTTGATCTCTTATCTGGAACATAACCTGCTCCGAAGCAGGTTAGCCGTTCAGCATAAGTTGCCATGGCGATCTACCTCCGTAAGAAGTGAACTACCTTCGTGGTACTGAAAACCCAGGGTTAACCCCAAAGTTACCTGGATAAGCTCAAATCCTGCTGTGGTACAGGCCTCTGGGTCTGGTTAAGTTAAAGCAACAAAACTACTTTGTTAGGTTTAGGAAAAGATCATGGTTTTACTTAGGCTTAGGAAAAGATATAAGTTTTGGTTAGGTTTAGGCAACAAAACTACATGGTTAGGTTTAGAAAAACATCATATTTTGGGTTGAAATAAGTACATTACATGATGGCAGATGAGTTACATTGGAGTTACTTGAAAGCCCAGGGTGTCTCATACATATCCTGAAAGGTACCTTGAGCGTCAAATACTGACTTTGTCAGGCATTCTCAAAGCGTCTGTATTTGACACCCTGAGATGCTGGAATACCATACAGTTCAAACATCGCAGGGCTCGACAATAACGGTGGCCCGGGCCCAGTAAAAAGTAACGTTGGGACCCAACCAGTGAGTTTTGCACTGGCCCGCAAAAAACATTAGTATATATAAAAAAAAAAATCAAACTCAACATTCTGCAGTTGCTTTGCAGCTCATGGCGCGCACCGCTGTCCAATTCAGATTTGTAGTTACGTGACGAGTGGTTGTCAAATGTTATTATCTAATCCCTACGGTGGCCCTGAGAGGCCAACGCACTGCAGGTTACAGGTTCAACCAAAACAAGCTAGCTGTGTGCATCACTTAAAAGGGTCCCCTGGAAACACTTCCGTTGTGTTGTCTTAATGTGTTGTGATGAATTTGAATGTGTTTTCTTAAGTTGCAATGTGTTGGCCTCTCAGGGCCACCGTAAATCTCAATCAAGCGGCAACCTCTGGGTCTGAAAGTGAAACCATGCAGACGGAACTTAAGACTGCATTTTCTCTCCGCTGGCTTTCGCTGTCGTTCTGCCACTCGCTCTCTCTCGTTTGCCTGACCTCACACGCGGGATTCGCGGGGGGCTGCCGGGCATTGGTTGGCGCCGTACTCGCGCAGTGCACGCGTTGGGCTCGTCACTTGTGCATTTATGTTGATGATTGTGTGGCATTTGGGCGTTTTGGTTGTTCGCTGCGCGGCGGTGGGGTGCTGGGTGGTTCCGCGGCATTGCGTTGTCAACTGGCATTTGGATGGTCGTTATTATTATTATTTTTTTTTATTACTTTTTTTTTTTACTTTCTCCCACCCCTATTGGCTACTGGGGTTCTTACCTGCCTGTTGCTGGGGTAGGTGTGGCACAGTTGTGGCGTCCCACTCTCACTAACAACTACATTCTTTAACAGGCTTATGTGCACACACACACACACACACACACAGGCACATTCACCCACACGTACACAGACTCACACATAGACACAAACAAATTTAGGTTGTCCCTGGTAGAATTATTCCTGATGCTTTTCTTTCAGTTACTTATTTAAATTAATTGTTATTATTCCAGCTCTCGTGGCTGTGCTGTGTTGCTTATTTAGTGTGTGTGATTCTTGTTTTCTTTTCCCTTAGTTGTCATACTATGTCAGCTGTTTATTGCTGCTGTTCGGCTGGATGTCTTTTACTATTATTATTATTTTTATTGTTTGTTTGTTTGTTGTTGTTTTTCTCCTCCCCAAGCCCCCATCTCTGTTCTATTGCAGGTATCATTGCTTTCTGCAATTGGTTTTTCCCTCTGCTTTTCCCTGTTGTCCACACCTTCTATCCCCCTTCTCTTACAGGTCTTGTCCTTTCTCTGTGATTTCTGTTTGTGCCCCCCCATCCCCATGTCTGCCCCCCTGTCCGGCCCGGTGACAAATCAATACATAATTAAATAAATAATAAAACAGACAAAGAAGTATATTAATACTCTCTTCTTAAAGTAAAATCTGTCTGGCACAATATGGTATCCAGCTCATCATACTCTATACCAGGCTGCTGGGCAGGACAGGTTTAAAAAAACAAAACAAAACAAAAACTGCATTCTCTCTAACGGCCAGCAGGGCGCAAGTCCGCTGGTTGCAAAAAGAAGTCCGGCTCCATTAGAAATAACAGTAAAACGTCGCTGCTTCTCAGCTGAATTATTACCTCAGTAAACACTTTAATAATGAGTTCAAAACAGCATGATGTTCATTGAGTAAATTATGGTCCTGTTCAGGGGGAAATAGATGATAATGCAGCATATGCTTTTGGGCGGGACTGCCTTGTGATTCGTTGCTACCATGGCGACCTGTCAATCAGGATAGAGGCGACTTGTATCCGCTGCTCTGTGTACTTTTTTTTTTAATTAAATGGCTGTCAGCAGGAGAGAGAGCACTTCATGTTTGAGTCTGTTAGTATATTTTGTTTTAAAAGTAAATTGTTTTGTTAACCTTTTTATTTTTTATAATTTTAATTACATTTGATTACATTTTAGTTTAGTTTTTTTTATATTTAGGATGTATTTAATAACCGATTAAACATGTTAACAGTATAACATAACTTATAAGTCTTTGGTTTTGTTGTAACACTGATAAATAATTTTTAGAAGGAGGGCCAGTAAAAATTGTTTTCGGGCCAGTAAGTTTCAAACCGACTGGCCCGGTGGGGCCAGTTGCAAAAAAGTTTAACATTGAGCCCTGCAGGCGATCAATAGAAATCAATAGAAAATAATGACAATAACAGGGAATGAATTTGTGACGTAAATGCTTCTTTATCTTATGTGCAAATGACCCGTTTCTCTCATTCATTCATTTCTACTTAAAGGCCTTGCACACCCACACAGGTGTTTTCACTTACAGGTCATTATGCCTGCTCAGGTAGATATTGGGTGGAGCTGGAAGTTGGCACAGTATGTGTTCCACACCATCTGGAAAAGAGGTCTAATCAGGCAAACTGAAATCACCTGTGTGGGTGTACCATGGGTATGTAGGAGCTTCAGATCTGCATTGAACAACTGCAGCACTATAAACAATAGGCCTTTTTACAGAAGATCTTTTGACACAGGTATAAATAATAAAATGAATGGTGGCTGAATTCCATTTAGCTACTTCAGTGTCAGGGTCTTGGTATTGTGCATGCTGGCTCACTGTCACGGCACTGACACTTGAATGAAACAGAGCGGTCGTTAATATTATCAGTAACACCTGCGCCTTTTCTACTATGACGAGTCAAAACATGAAACAAGCCCATTCCATGTTGAGCCAAAGATTTCTGACATTTCAGAAAACATCTGCTGTTACCACCCTACATTGTGTTCGTAATGATACCTGTGTAAACACACTGTTTGGAGCAAAAGAGCAGAGGGACTCTTCACTCACATGCACGACAAAAACACTCCCAGGCACTCAATCCATTCCATATAATAAACTGCTTTCCTAAAAGTACAGAGCAGAAAACACAAGTTGTATACAACCTACAATCTAAAATAACAGAACAGTATAAAAAAAAGTGTGCAGCATATCCCAGAGCAAATGAGGAGATTGAAAATGTCTTGATAAAAAATTTAAACAAAAGTTAAATTTTTTATGTCAACGCACTTTAATGTTACACTCCACCCACCACAAATAAGGGCAAGGCTTGCCAGAGGAAGAGAAATTATCTTTTTTTCTCCTAATTTACTTTGAAATATTATTGTTTATGTTATACTGATTAATAAACAACATTTGTATCGTTACCTTTTAAATTTCTACTCCTTAAGGGTACATCTTTGGTTATAAAGTAAAAAGTGAATGAGGTAAAGAGTACCCCTAGCATTCTTGCTAGCCAGTTGTTTTTTGTTTTATTCCATATAGGCATTTCCTAATCTTTGAGGGGCATTTTTGCCGCAAGTGCCTGTCACTGCATCTGAGATCCTGTGTCTACACTCAGCTATTCCAAGCCCTTAAACATCTGTGGTCTTACCAAGGGAATGACAGAACTGATAAGCGTGGCTAAGTTTAGCTCTAATGATAGGCCACAAACAGAGAGAGAAGAGGGCAGCGAGGATCAGAGGAAAGTCAAAGTCGCTAGGCTCTGCACCACAACACACACAACACACTCATGAAAGCATGCACAATACTGTAACCACAATGCATTATCCTGAATGAGCTAATCTTTGGACATTTTAAGCACCCAATTATTAGATCCCTCATTGATTTTGAACTATAGTCAGTCAAAGAGTCAGAAGAAGTTTGTTCCAGTAAAGATATCAGAAAGAAAGGACAATATACAATAAATACAACACCAACAGTGGAAAGGATGAATACAGACCACTCATGTCACACTAACCTTGCTCTACACAGACTCCCTTAGTCTGTAATTTCTGGCATTGTCATACATATTACTCAACACTGGAAGTAGTCAATTTTAGCATCATGACTGTAAACACACTAACATCTTATCTGTTGGCCTCAGGGTTGCCCTTAAGGGGCATTACAGTGTCTTGGAATGACGACTATGCACCGTGTAATGTGCATAATGTGACCTTCACACATAGCTAGATTACAAACACTGACTCTGACAGTTAGGGCACATGAAGACAGGAAGACGACAGAGACACAGTCTGGAAAAACCCTCACATATTAAAGTGCAATTTGGGGGGTCTTCAGCAGGCAGGCGCACATTCAGCTGTTGTTAGAGGGAATCAGATTGTAAACACACTCAGCCAAGGTGGCGCTCCAGGACCTATGCCAACAGGTGCTTGAGGAACACACACATGGATTTG
>NW_024044681.1:38214610-38233610 GCF_014851395.1 Micropterus salmoides
AAAGGAGGATCACATCACTCCAGTTCTGATGTCTATACTTCCTGTCTGTCAAATAATTGATTTCAAAATGCATCTGTTGGTTTAGAAAGCACTGAAAGTTTATGGACAAAATACATTTCTGATGCTCTTCTATGTTTAGAACCATCTGAGGTCGTCTGAGTCCTGACTTGAAACTGAACATGGTGAAGCAGTGTTCAGTTTTTATGCTCCATATATCTGGAACAAACTCCCAGAAAACTTTTAAATTTCAGTTTTTTTAAATCAAGGCCGAAGACTTTTCATTTTGCTGCCACTTTTCTTAAATCAAATTTAAGGCTTCTGATTTATATCTTACACTGCACTGGAACTTTTACTCTCTGGTTTTACCTTATTTTTATCTTCTATTTAACTACTTTAATAGTATATGAATGTCTTTTTATATTGCCCTATGTTGCTGTCATGTTTTATGTTAAGCACTTTCAATTGCCTTGCCTTGCCCAGAAAATATGTAAGGTATTGCTAACTAAGGGCTTTAATGGACAGACGATGTGGAGGAAGAAAGCACACAGCGAGCAGTCTCAACGACTGGGTTCGCCTTGTAACACATGTCCACTGGGCAATAACTCGATTTTTGTCTGTTCCGACTGACATTGGTGAATAAGATATAAATCAAATTCATTTTAAGGATATCCTGTCAATCAGTAAATTTACAGGAATACACTGACACTCTGACGTAAATCGTGGCCTAAAGAGTTCAGAAGCAAAACCACATAACCCAGGGTCTTTATCAGATGTGCCACCAAGCAAAAATGTTTATCCAAGCAGAGTGGACACCAGCCGCACTACAATGGAACCAGTTCATTTTCAGCAGTCTGTTTCTGTAAATAACTGTGGATTACTATTATTAGACATGCTTTAAATAAATGGGCAACACATTATGCTAGACTACCTTAAACCACAAGGATTCCCCTCACAATAATAATTAAAATAAACTTAGAGCTGATGGGTCTAATCTGGAAGAGCCCGGTCACCGTAGATGTGTTATCATGACCATCACCAGATAAATGACTACTACTAAGATTTTGTAATTATGTTCTGATGTAGTTCATTAACAAAACTAAAGCCATCAGGGAAGAAATTGAACTAATATCTAATCTTGTTGTGGATGTTATCAGAGGATAACATGTCTGACTATTATACATCTGAACAAAATGCAGATTTAGGATTTTTTTTAAATCATGATAATGTTGACACAGAATATGCAGTGCTGGTTGCATTTTGCACCTTGGCCAGAGTGCTATACTTTTATACAGCTGTGCTTATTTTACTGACCAATCTGAGCAGGTCAGAACTTAGGCTTTCACCACTGATGTAGTTTTAACTACAGCAGTACTTGTATAAAGCAAAAATTCTGCCTTTGGGGAATTGTGTCCCCCTTTATTCTCTCTTTCTCGCCCCCTATATTTCTCACTCCCCCTTGCTTACTTATCAATAATGCATGAATGAACACCCTTTCAAAACTGTTTTCACTGCCGACGGCTTTTTATTTTTTGCCGACTAACAAATTTTTTCATAAGAAAAAGTAAGAACATGTTTAAGAGCAGGTCAACAATGAAAATAACTTGCGCTTAAAAATGAAAGTGAGCTGGGATGAATGAAACAATGTTATGTTTAATTAGCTGCAGCAGAACCTAAAATAACTGATAATCTTTAGATTTTTTTTTTGCAATCTGGACTTTTGGAGCTGATTTTATTTTTGATTCACAGCTGGTTAACCACATAAATAAAGCAACATGATCCAATGATAATTCCTGTTTAATTAAACAACCAACAGTATACGTCCATATCTGTTAATGCTCCCACAATCACAAGCTGCCAAGTAAAATTCAAATGTAAGTGACAATATCTATGATTCTACAGACTGGAAAGGACAGAGAGGAGTTTTAGACAATAAAGCGGTCTGATGGATTGACATGTTGCCAAAAGCTTGCCCCATTGCGGTCTGATGTGGCCACGATGTGGTTTCACGGTCAAGGTTATGACTTCTTCTGTAACCCACAGCTCCTCCAAGAATTGCGAATGCTTTTATAGCTGAATGGGTCTGTCTCAGAGAGGCTGCAAAGATGGTATGTACATGGAACAGCACACACCATTTCTGAAATGAGTGAAAGTCAAATACACTTCATTTAGAACCTTTATTTATTCAGGGAAGCCTCTCTTTTGAAGGAAGGCCCTGATCACATTCAGCTGCCCAGTACAACCACAGCCTGGTCTGCTGGCCACTGAGGTTATGGGCCTTGCTCAAGGGCACCTCAGTGGTGGCAAGCACTGCTTGGTTTACTTTCCACACCCAGATTTTCAGGGATTGAACCGGCGACCTCCCGGTCACAAGCTCTAACCTTTGGGCCAACACTGCCCCCCATTTCTTAACAGTCTGTAAGTCCCTGAGGTTTGGTTTGAGGTAGAAGGACAAGAATCATAACAGATGTGGTAGTAAATTTGAATGCTTTTTGAAATTTACATTAGATTTTGGCCAGAGGGATCTGCAATCCAGGGATAGATTATGTTGAACAAAACATCACTGACATGGGGTGGGAACAACAGGAATCACTCCAAAAATAGCTTAAAAGTACTTTTATTTTAAAACATCCCAAATTAATTGGTGGGAAAATGACTTGGGACAGACTTCACACAGGAAATTAACACTGAACTCACCATTAACCTTACATTAATTTCAGGCAGATGGCAGCGTAATGGATTGTTTGGATGAGTATGTCAATCTGTGAAGCAGTTCATCACAAACCTGCCTATTTTATGCTTTAGATGCACAGTAAATTACATTTGTTTGTGCCATACAGCCTAACTTTAACGAAAAAATTCCGACGTTAAATTCAGTTGTTTTGATTAGCGCACTGTCTTGAGATTAAAGTGCTCTAACTTCAGTATGTCACTTGTTCAATGAGAAAAATCTTGATTTAATGGGAAAGCATGCTCCCCTAGAATGAATCAGAACAAAATGTTTTGGAAGGGAACCAGGGGATAAAGAAGTAAAGAGAAAAGAAAATACAGAGAAAGTACTGTGCTTATTGATGCACAAGAGTCTGTAGAGTCAGCCCCTCTGGAATGAATAAGTTAAAAGTAAAAAATAAAGTATATATATATGAACACCTATGGGAGGTTTTTGCTCAAATAGTGCCTCAGCTGCCATTGACTTGCCATGGCAATTGTCACTGTTTGTGGCATCTGCTAGTGAGATGGAGAGTTTTATTTTATGAATGTTAACAGTTGTCAGTGTTGTATTAAACTTGCTATAGGTAGCTCGCAGACATCCAGTCCACTCTACATGGACAGAAAACTAACCGTTAAAACCATATTACAAATTACATGTTTGCAAACTACAGTATGTAAATACAATACGTGATTTTGCACGAATCAAAGTTCTATATACTTCTTTATGTTTAATGTATACTTTATTTCTTTTTTTGATATAAAGATTTAAGAAGGAAAAAAAGATTCTCATTATTCAGACACCGCATGAATGCACCCTCAGTTACGGCTCACCCCTCCCTTTCCAAGCGCGCATGAGAAGCTGTGGTGAACAACATGCACTGTCAGCTCTTGGGCTAAACTACGTGTGGTCTTCCATTTGTCCAAATTTCTTTTCTTTTCTTACTTCTAATAAACCAGTCAACTACTACTACAAACATTACTTGTTTGGCTTCTTTTTACGTATTCAACGTAACGACGAAACACGCTCTGTAGAGCAGTTTGTCAATTTGGGCTACTGTAGAAACATGGCAGCGCAACATGGTGACTTCCATGTCAGAGGACCCGCATTGTATGTAGATATAAATGGCTCATTTTAAGCTAATAAAAACATAATGGTTCATTGTGTTAGGTCTTCATACACCACTGAAAACATAGGTATGTATATTATATTGTATATCGGTCAATAAATCCTCCTAAACATTACACACTGTACCTTTATGCATGAGTCATGCTACAGTGTTATTCAAATGTGAAGATAATGAATCTTGGTTGTCAAATTCACTCAAGTCAAAAATCAAATGAAGTGTCACTCTTTTTCACTCTTTGTTTCTTTGCAGCCATTTTCCAAAAATCAAAAAAGTTCATTTTATTTCTCAGTAATGTACACTCAGCACCCCATCTTGACAGAAAAAAACAGAAATGTAGAAATTTTTGCAAATTTATTAAAAAAGAAAAACTGAAATATCACATGGTCATAAGTATTCAGACCCTTTGCCGTGACACTCATATTTAACTCAGGTGCTGTCGATTTCTTCTGATCATCCTTGAGATGGTTCTACACCTTCATTTGAGTCCAGCTGTGTTTGATTATACTGATTAGACTTGATTAGGAAAGCCACACACCTGTCTATATAAGACCTTACAGCTCACAGTGCATGTCAGAGCAAATGAGAATGATGAGGTCAAAGGAACTGCCTGAAGAGCTCAGAGACAGAATTGTGGCAAGGCACAGATCTGGCCAAGGTTACAAAAAAATTTCTGCTACACTTAAGGTTCCTAAGAGCACAGTGGCCTCCATAATCCTCAAATGGAAGACGTTTGGGACGACCAGAACCCTTCCTAGAGCTGGCTGTCCGGCCAAACTGAGCTATCGGGGGAGAAGAGCCTTGGTGAGAGAGGTAAAGAAGAACCCAAAGGTCACTGTGGCTGAGCTCCAGAGATGCAGTCGGGAGATGGGAGAAAGTTGTAGTAAGTCAACCATCACTGCAGCAATCCACCAGTTGGGGCTTTATGGCAGAGTGGCCCGACGGAAGCCTCTCCTCAGTGCAAGACACAGGAAAGCCTGCACGGAGTTTGCTAAAAAACACCTGAAGGACTCCAAGATGGTGATAAATAAGATCCTCTGGTCTGATGAGACCAAGATAGAACTTTTTGGCCTTAATTCTAAGCGGTATGTGTGGAGAAAACCAGGCACTGCTCATCACCTGTCCAATACAGTCTCAACAGTGAAGCATGGTGGTGGCAGCATCATGCTGTGGGGGTGTTTTTCAGCTGCAGGGACAGGACGACTGGTTGCAATCGAGGGAAAGATGAATGCGGCCAAGTACAGGGATATCCTGGACGAAAACCTTTTCCAGAGTGCTCTGGACCTCAGACTGGGCCGAAGGTTTACCTTCCAACAAGACAATGACCCTAAGCACACCGCTAAAATAACGAAGGAGTGGCTTCACAACAACTCCGTGGCTGTTCTTGAATGGCCCAGCCAGAGCCCTGACTTAAACCCAATTGAGCATATCTGGAGAGACCTGAAAATGGCTGTCCACCAACGTTTACCATCCAACCTGACAGAACTGGAGAGGATCTGCAAGGAGGAATGGCAGAGGATACCCAAATCCAGATGTGAAAAACTTGTTGCATCTTTCCCAAAACGACTCATGGCTGTATTAGATCAAAGTGCTTCTACTAAATACTGAGCAAAGGGTCTGAATACTTATGACCATGTGATATTTCAGTTTTTCTTTTTTAATAAATTTGCAAAAATGTCTACATTTCTGTTTTTTTCTGTCAAGATGGGGTGCTGAGTGTACATTACTGAGAAATAAAATGAACTTTTTTGATTTTTGGAAAATGGCTGCAATGAAACAAAGAGTGAAAAATTTAAAGGGGTCTGAATACTTTCCGTACCCACTGTATGTGTAATTGCCCACTCACTTTTAGCTATGTGTTATTTGTGTGTATATATATGTGCACTTTATTTTGTACTTTATTTTTTACAGATACCCTCCATTTGATTTAATGCATTCTGACTTGAGTACAAGCATTCTGATTTTGAGTAAATTGTTGTCCTTGTTTTTACGTGTCTTTGTGAATATAAGTAAAGCCACTGAAGGCTAGTCAAATCGCTGTTCGTTTTCCTTTATTCTTTCAGGATGGTAAATGTCACCGAAGTACCTTGATGTTTTATTAGTAGTGTATCCTTAATAGTTCATTAGTTTACATAGTTTGGTATTGTGCTTCATTACATTGTTTGAGGGAACTATAGCATACCTGTGGACACAACTGTCACTAATACATAGTTCTCAGGGATTTAAGTTATTTTCTAATTTTATCAATCTCACATGTGGCAAAACGATAGCTAAGGTTCTAAGGACTATCACTGTTGGTAGTTGTTGTTGATTTTGTTTAAATACACCGAATTGTAATTTTATGGGTTATTCTTGTTCATAAGATCAACCCATAGTACCTAATATGTGTTAACGTCAGTTGTCACTTGTTGCCATAGCAAGAGTAATATTCATATATATGCTGATTAAATGCAAATGTGATTGGCAAAGGACAAAAAAACTGGAAAATCTGTGTTGACACAGGGTGTGTGGGCTTACTGAATGGTTTTATGAGGCTAAAACTGACCAAAATCATATGCAATGGCCTCAGGTCACCAACAAAACCACCAATAAAATATATGGATTGTTGACACAGGGTGTGAGAGCTCACTAAATGCTTTGATGAGGATGAAACTGATGTAAATCGTAAGCAATAGCCTCAAGTCACTGGACAGGGCATTCTTGCCCTGTGTTGACACAAGACAAATATACCGAATTGTAATTGTTGTTCGGACGATTAATCTAAGTTAGCTAATATGTGCTAACATCAGGTTCAAGTGAAGTTCATCATCAGATATTCTGGAATAGTATCCACAAACAGAGAGGAAATGCTCTTTCATCTGCCTGTTAAGTGTTCTTCTTAAAACACAATACAACATGTGTGCAGTGAAGTAAGAAGTCCAGTGGAAAGGAGATTAAAATCCTTGTCAAATCCCAGGCATGGCTGTCCCAGCTTCCCCAAAGGGGCAGTTACTACATTTGACACCTTAACTTATGCTTCTTCAGCAAACTGAACAGATAAGCTGAGGGTGTTTCCCCTTTTCTTTATTCTCTCTTTCGCATATGTAATGCACTTTGACAGATAGATGTGTATTGTTTTAATCTTGACTTTATTATCTATTGCACACTAATTATCTAGCTTCATATTATAAAGTAGGCTAGCTCTGTATCTGTTTTTGTATCTTTGTGTCTGTAAAGCACTTTGAATGACTGTAGTGTTTGGAAGGTGCTATATAAATAAAATTGCCTTGCCTTGCCTTATGTCCCCACACACCTGGGTGTGTAGGTGTTCATCAGCTCCTGTAGCCTGAGTTCCAGTGGGATGTTAAGGTGATGTGATGCAATGCCATTATTGCCAACGTCCAGGTAATCCAAATCAAACGTTTCATTTCTGAGAATCAAGCTGAATATTGATATAATTTTTCTCATACTTGCTCTTGCAGGCACAGACATTGCCAGGTCAGCACAAAGTAACTAAATGTCGACATTTGTGGCTTTAGTGACATTGTGATATATTGGCTGGATCATAATCTGTTATAATAGACCATATACTGACCTACTGTGCCTGGACGAGATCGTAGGTCTGTTCGGGTCAGCTTAGGTTCCACGATGTTGCATTGTTCTAGGCAAATTAGCATGTTTTTTAACAAAAGCTATCAATGCATGCACTGACATATCTTAGCAGAAATTAAAACAGGCCAGTCAGGTACAAAGAGACATATTATCAAAAAAGTAAAAGACCAACAGTTTGTTTGCAAGTTATGAAAGTTACTTTTGAGATGATTTTTTTATTTTTTTGCTTCAGTTAGTTTTATTCTCCCTCAAATTCTAATTTTGGTTTAATATTTAAGAAGTTTTGTTTGATTATATTGGCACAAATCTGATTCCATACAAAGTAGGCCACTTTGTTCTGTGTCAGCTTTCAATCATTGCACATTTATTTGGGAATATACACCACTAAAGTACATTATCAACTCAAATGACAAGGGACTTAAATAGGTACTGCATTGTTACTTGTATTTGCTACCTGTCAAAATGTAAGCTACATTGCATTTCCTAAATACATTTATGTTTAACCAAATTTCATGAACAGGGGTCACAGACAGCCCATGGCAAAGATTTCTTCACCCCGGGGCCTCCTACTAGGTTAAACCATCCATGTACTGACAGGAAATTTGGGCATGTGGAGGCGCTATTGCACACTTTCATAAAATCAATGAAGTTATGCTTCTGTGCTCTGCAGATGACTTTGATGTACAAGTGTCTGGCGCCATCGAGTGTCATTAATTCAGTGTTGCACCAGTGAGGGATGACTTGAAATCAGTAGATTTGGAAAGTATATGTTTCTTTGTGTTATGGATCACTAATTTGATTGTGTCTATTCTTTGACGGCCTTTCTCAGCCAGGCAAGTGCACATGGCTGCTTTTAATTTGGTGGGAAAAGGAATCACAATGCTACCTTCGTCTTTCATCTTCAGATGCTTCTTAAGTTCTTTTCAGTTTGTTGGCTAGGATAAGTAAACCAAGCTATTTGCTGTAACTTTAGTGCTTAATTTGTAAATCAGGAGGTCCTTGAACACAGAGAGGCTGCTGTCAGGGGGAGCGGGAAAAAAAGGCCCCCGAAATGAATCAGAAATCCCCAGTGCCTGCAGCACGTTGGACAACGCTACATAACAGTAAACAAATATTCAGAACTTTGCCGGTTTCAAGGCTACTATTTTGATTAAGTTTTGCAGGGATGTTTAGTATAGTGTTCAGCGTGCTACACTAATAATGTTGAATATATTCTGACATTGCTTAAGTTTCATAAGTTGCTTTCTCTTTTGTCACTATGAATTTGTGTCTCCTGTTATTGTTTTATTTGGTCATGTTTTTCTTAACTGTGTACTACTTGATGCATTTAATAATTTGGAAACAAAGTTAGCTTTCTGAGTCCAAAGCAAGTAATAGCTATTTTCAGAAACTGGATTTCTGTTGTGCAGTGAATCACAGATAAATGAGTAGCCTACATATAGCCTATGTCTCAACACTACTGACCTTCTGTTTTTTACCTTGTACTGTCCGATGTCATCATGAGGAAGTGAGGAGGTAATTGCATTGTTGAGTCTGGCCTATATGTACAGTTGATTCATGAAACATCCATTTTTAGCAATGTTATCACACCCAAATAAATTTGAGATATTTAAAGCAATTGCACTTTTGAGGGTACAGTACTAAATCTGTTTATATTTGTGGTGCAACACATATTTACATAGATTCTGCCTTTTTTCAACATTTGTACAGGGCCAGCTATGGCTACAGCTTCAAATACCCTCCTCCCAGAAGATGATGGTCTGTGGAGCAAGGGATTCCTGAGGAAATTATTCAGAAAATGCAGCAAGATCATGTAAGTGACAGCACATTCATTCCTGCGATATATTAATTTTAATTGTTTTACATTTTACTGAATCTCAGCAGATTCTACAAATATCAAATCATAATCATCATACATTTTAGCCCTATCACAGATAGTGCAATTGCTTCCACTTTCTTTTTATGTCAAGCACCCCTGCCTCTCCCAACAATGCATTCACGTCTGCCCTAGTCTAGCCCTATAAAATAATGTTTATAGGTATCATTAGGAGTAAATTCACTCTATATTTTGGTCTCTACCCTACATAAACATGTAACAGTAGTTTGAGTGGAACTAGCATCACCTTTATACATTCTGGCATAGTGCTGACTTATATGTTTGAAATAATAAATAAATACACAAAATAAAATATTGTGCCCTTACATTCACTGTTTTCCATTTTATTGTGATTTGATATTGTTTTAAAAAATGAAAGGGATGGAGAGGCCAGCACAGGCCTTGGTTGGGAGCTGAAATATGGAATAGCAATATTATGGAGTACATAATAGCAGTAATACATGGGAGAAGTGCTTTTCTTGTAATTGAGGTAAATGGTTGTATAATTAAAGAGGTAAAGTATTCAGTTCCCTGCCTTATTTTGATGTAAATAATGGTTGTCCCTCTAAATAAACTGTATTTTCAGCATCATTTATGTCACTCAAACTTTTTTAGACAGCAGTCTTTGTTTTAAATTACTTAATACTTTAGCTCTTTTTCAATCCCATGTGAAAAGAAGAGACAAGCAAGTGAAGAAAGATAAAAAATAATTAAATAAATTGCTGATTTGTAGCTGCTAAAATTTGGATTTTCACTCATATAGTCAGATGGCCATTTCTTAGATTTAAGATAACCAATATGTCTTATTGTATTTTTTGTTTTCATTACGGATTGACAGCTCGGTAGCTGGAGAAATAGATGATGCCACTATGACAGCTTACATTACCAGCATATGGCGATAGGATTGCTACAAGGTGTTTCTGTATGGAAAAACTGAGAAAATATGATAATCTAAAAAAACTATATCTATTTGAAAAACTTGGAGCATTCTATGCAGCCAACAAAGATGCATCTAAGAAATAATACAAGGGCCTTGAGGATGGATACACGACAAGAAACAAATGAGAAAACGCAATGGTGGAGGAACCAGATTCTATCACATGCTATAACATTGTTGACTTTCAGGAAGCATACCTTGATGAGGATGTTAGTGTGGGAGAGCTCTGTGAGACACATAAATTGGAGATTTTAAGATTTTACATGTTCAAAGAAATGGCAGAAGGAGCTGATGAACAGACAGATGCAGTGCGTCTAAATGAGGTACAGAAAAACACAACAGAAGATGATGAGCAGCTGACACAGAACACACATGACAGTGAACAGCAGACACACACCGTGGAACATGATGAGCAAAGTACTACCAAGATGTCAGCTTTTGTCTACACTGCTGTAGAGATTGTTGATTTTACATCTTTGTGTGATACATTGGAGGTTAATTTTGGCCCTTTGCAACGTGGACCATTTTTAGATGATCTTACACGAGCCTATAGAAGAGGCACAAATAAACGCTTACACTTCAACTCTTGTTTATTCTGTCATAGTGCCTGCTGGCCCATCAAATTCTACTGATGAACTTTTGCACGTGACTGTGAAGCTCCAGTGATGTGTATGCTGCCTTCTGGACAGAGTTTTTAGACTGTGCAGCAGAGGGTGCAGATGTGAGGTTTTATCCAGAAAGTGATGAACATTTTGTTGATGGACCAAATATATCCAGCCCATAGACACACACGCTAACAAGATACAATAATCAGTTTGATTTATTGATGATTATACAAGACCATTCAAAAGTCATTGTCATCTGTGGGACCAAAGTGCGTCAGATTGCATTTGGTCATGCTAAATAGTTTCGCCATGAGCAACATGCATTGCAATGTTTCATATGCAGCCACTGTTATTACCAGACTTAAACTGTGGAAACACATTTACACAAAAAGGAAAGAAGACCTATTTCCTATATGAACACTAAATTACACTGGGGAGAAAAAATGTTGCACTGTGCTGGTTTGTATTTGCCTGATGCCGAATAATTGTGTAAACATCACTGGACTATGGCCAGAAGTGCTTTATGTGCGGCCTACAGACACATGGTAATAAGATACAATAATCAGTTTGACTTACAGTTTTTTTTTATCGCTTTGGTACTATTATTGCAAGTATAAAATTTCATAACTTTTAGTACAAAACTCCAAAATCATCACACTTGTAACACAGCCAGTCTTTGATTCAAAACTTTTCATTGTGCATTCATTTGGATTGTAAACATCTCTCACCACACAAGCCACTGATTCAAAATATAGGTTTCTAATCACCAAAACACAACATAAGGATATCTTTTCAGTTTAGTAGTTAATAACAAACAATGCAAGATACATGTTTCATCGCCTTAGAAGTGCAGAAAATGGTATGCTACAGTATTGTAAAAGACAGATTACAGTTTTCACATTAATCAATACACTTTCGTTACCCAACATTTACAGAATATATCATTGCCATAACATCTATCCTATCTATCCAGTTGTGATCAATGAAGACATCCTCTACAATCATTTGTCAAATTTGTTTTTATTTCTCCAGATATATTACAAAATAGGTATACTCTCTATAATCAAATGTACATTTACAATAAATAAAACAAATTACTGTAAAGCCAGCTTCATCAACAAGTACTTGTGATGGTTCACATCAGCATCAAGCGCCATCACCCTCGATAAAAATATATTCCAGTTTTTTTTTTTTTTTTTTTTTTACAGTGTAGTTTTAATATACATAAGTAAGCGCTGCATGAAATAATAACAGTAATACAGTATATAGTGTTGTACCAGAACAAATTCAGCCCTCAGTTGTTTGACCCGGTCACTGTTTCTCTTAAAAGGCACTTGGTATATTTGTTTCATTGATACCTGGTGCCTCTTCAAAAGGCAGGCTACTGTTGGTAGGCTGATCGATGCCACACTGGCAAAGGTGTCATTGTTCTCATCAACTGCCTGCTTTATTTCTGACAGCCTTCCTTGCCCTTACCATTATACCATTTCCACCACTGTCAACTCCTGCTGGTCGGTCAGCACACGGCCACGGCCACAACTGTGGGGTTTTCTGTCAATTCTAAGCATAGAAAAGAATATACTGTCTATAGATCATACTGCAAGAATACTGTAACATGTTGAATGAATTTGAAGATGAATTTGCATGCATTACAATACATTGCATCTAATGGTGAAGCATAGTATATATCCTCCAGACGAGAGGTCTGGTGCAATGATTCAACTGACAGTTGATCCTTTTAGATTTGGCTCAACTAATCTGGCAGCCCCTGCCATAGTAAGGCCTTGCTTCACCACATGATCAACGATGATAGCTTGGACTTCATTAGAGACAACAGTTCTGCCTCCCTCTCTCTGACGACCAACCATTCTACAGGCCCTTTGACCACCTCTGTTGTTCAAACACCTGCAGAGTGTGTTGGGTGCTTGAGCACCTGCCCTTTTGGCCTTTGATGCCCAAAGTGCCCTTTTGTCAATTCGAAATGTCCTTAATTTATTTATTTTTAAATTTGTAAAGGTCCTTTTGTGAAGGCCGCCCAATCAAACTATTAGTAAAATGAATAAATAATTATTTCGCAGTAAATAAAATCACCCACATGACCTTTCTCCCGATGACCTCATCCGTGACGAGCCCTCCTACCGTTAGTGATTCAGCACTGCTGATTCAGCAGCACTGCCTACAGCTGTCCTAGGACACCTAACATTCCCCCGGTAGGTGGGGTTTGGTGCAATGTGCTTGTTGTGGGTTGTTGGATGTATTTTACAAGATGCAAAGAGAGCATGCACAGTTGTTGTGTGTTGCTGTGTCGCCTGTAGAAGTAACGTTAGCTGCCGACTAACACTGCTGACAGCTAACGTTACTTCTGCACACAGATAAACAAAGGTGCTCTGTTCACTTCGTTCTTGCAGTTTGAGGGAGAAACTTTTCATGAGCGTCGAAAGGTCTGGTCTTTTTTATGTAATTTGACTAAAAACTTTTCACTTGAACTAGGATTATTACAGTAACTTTATAAAAGCCTTGGGCCTTAAAATAATTATGACAACATTGGTAAATATAGCCTACTTATCAGTCCTTTATGAAATCGGAGCCACCGTACTGAACAGTATATTGGTATAGATTTACATTTTAACAGCAACAGCAGTGTTTACAGCAGCAAAACTACTATAAAAACTCAATAACTGGAAATACATATAAAAATGTCAGTGTCAATTGAAAAATAAATAATATTTGACACCAAAGTTAAGAGTGAAGAAGAAATGGCCAAAAAGGTCTGAAATGTTTATGTAAAAGTATAATGCTAGTTTATTTATTTAGATTTATGATTAGACATAGTCAATAAAAATCCAAATATATCTCAGATTCACAATGCAATCTATTAAATCATTATTACAATATTACATACTACAGACACACAAGCAAGCAAAACACAGACACACAAACCTCTGTCTATAGATTTTTTTGTCTCACTCTTACCCCTGTCATGGCCACCCTCAACCTTTCCCCCATTAAAGTTTCCTTCTCTTATCTGGTATATTGTTTTCAGTACCTGCAACTCTCGGTGTGCAGCAGTCTCAGTGAGCATCTCCCTCTTATTTTCTCATAGCAGTCAGCCTTGACAGCGGCTGCAGCACTACAGCAGGTCAGTCACTCTGAGCCAGTCCCAAACACAACAGTCTTTACATCTTGTCATGGTCACATAATTGTTTAATCAGCTAATATATATATCTCTATTCACAGATCACCTCCAGTAGTATCAGCAGCAGCAACAACAATAGCAGCAACATCCCCAGCAACCCCTCAACAGCAACTGTTCCCTGTAAGTTATGTCAGCCCACAGTGTTTTAAAGCTAGAGCTGGGCATTCCCTGTGTTTCTTTTTCAGAACTGCGTCACAGCATTTGCTGCTGGATTGATACAGAAGCATCTGTATATGCATATCAGC
The DNA here is from genome assembly GCF_014851395.1 of Micropterus salmoides. NCBI lineage: Eukaryota > Metazoa > Chordata > Actinopteri > Centrarchiformes > Centrarchidae > Micropterus > Micropterus salmoides. Next base: position 38,228,894 of record NW_024044681.1, read on the forward strand.
AAGGAATACATAACAATATATTTCTGTATCGATATTTTAAGAACAGCCCTATTTAAATCCTTGTTTCATGTGCCCCTTTTATACTTTGAGCACCTGCCTTTCCAATGGTCTCTGCACAGCCCTACTGTTGTTGTCCATGCCCACCTCTCTGACGGATCCCTTGTCCACCAGCTCTTCCTCTTCCTTGCTGTCTATACTGCTCCTTATTGAAAGAAATTGCCAGTGTTTACACAGCGCCTATTGGGTGACCAATTGTGGTTACCAGATGACATCAATCAGCAATAATGAGTATTCATGTGTCCCTCCATGATACTTGTAGCCCCCAAGGAGTTAAATTATCGAGTTCTATGAAGTTAAACGTTACATGTAGCAAAATGTTTGTCAACTCCACATACCTGTATTGTATTAAAGGGTTTACAAATGGATGAGAATATCTAGAAAATGGTCATGGAGTGGAACAGGAAGAATGGGTTATTGAATCAATACGCAAATTATCTATCAAGCTATTCAGAAGAGATGTCATCTGATTCCATGGCAGCCCTCCAGAGTTTTATATATGGTCAGTCACAATGATTTTTTTTTTGTAGAAATTAAGGTAAAAACTGTCAAATAGCAGTAAACAGTAAAAGACTATACAATTCAAAATAATATTTCATGTAGTAGATAGTGAATTACCCTCAATCAAGAAACAGTACATAACTGCAGGCTAATCATTACTGTCCTAATATGTAGAAAACACATATTTTTACTTTGAAAACATAACCATTTGATAAAATTAATGGGAAAATACGATAATGTCACAAGCAAGTAATTACTTAAAATTAAAGGTATTATTCTGTTGAAATTACAGATTTTACTGATGAGTGCATTTAAATTTACAGTATCAAACCTCTCAACACTCAGCAAAAAAACATACCTTCATTCCTACAGAGTTAAGATGTTAAAAATATGGTATCATATGTAATTCACTCTGTAGTATATTTAGTAGTGTCTTAGTTACTATTCTAGAAACAAATTGTGAAAACTAATGCATTGAAAATTATTTTTGATATCACTGGTGAGGTGCTCTACCAACACCTCAATATCTATTATATTTAGAGAGAGAGAGAGAGAGAGAGAGAGAGAGAGAGAGAGAGAGAGAGAGAGAGAGAGAGAGAGTTATGTTAATGTTTGCTGGGTCACGTTAGGTAAAACATTACCGGTTGACTGTGTCGCCAGTCGACTGTGTTGTCAGTTAATGTTACATTTTTCAGAGTTTTATAACGCTGTCCTTTAAGCTGTTTTGTCTTCCTCTTGCAAAAACTTTGTAGCGCTAGCTAGTAATTTAATGGTAACATTAAGTTAACTATAAACCCACGGAGAAAATGTTAAGTTTTAATTTCTGTGGAAAGGCAGTTAAGACATGTGGGGATAGCGATACATGCTTTATTGTAAACTTCATCAAATGAACCATGTTGTTTATTCAAGTTGTTTGGAGCCGGTTGCAAGCAGGCTTTTATTTATTTATTTTTTTTCACCGAAAGGACAATGGATCTGCACCTGTTAACGTTACTGTCTGGCAGCTGTTTACGTTACAGCTTTAAATGTACAATAGCATTATATGAACGCCAATGTCAAGATACCAAAAGCTAACATTAACTTTAATAGCTCACCTAAAGGAGCATATTGTGGATTGACGTCGTGAGTTGTCCAGGGAGATGATGCACACATATTTTCAAGTTAAAATCTTCATTAACAGCCCACATGTCACAAGACGCAGATATTTTGCAGGCTGTAGTAATGTTACTTGTTACAGATCAGATGACTTTGGTCCTCAAGTGTATGAGGTAACTTATTTTCAAAGACAGGCAGAGAACAGTGTGATACGTCAGACAATTTCAGTGATATTTTTCTTAGAAATTCCAGGGGCAGTTTCCATTACCTGCCTTGACCATACAGAACACTGTTGACAAGATGAAAAATGTATGTGAGTTGGCTCAGACACATACTTTGAGTGAACTTAATTTACTGCTAAAAAAATTACACATTGTTATCAGATGAGGACATCACCAAAGTTTGTGAGTCTGTCAGGGACTTGTTCTCTGCATGTCATACAGGCCCAATGAGGTGATTGTACAGTTTGGTGTAAAAAATAGTAGAAGGAATATCTCTTTTTGTCAGCCATTTCATGTTTAAATGTGTATATGAACAGGGTGGTGCGATATTGACAAAAAGTAATGTCAATAACTTATTTAGTATCCTTCAGAAATATTTTGCATATACTTGAGAAAAATAATCTGCTCTGTTTTTCTGAATTAACAGTTAATTATCTCAGAATTATGAGGTAAGTTTTTCTTGAAATAAAATTGTTTTGCTCTGTTTTTCTGAATTCGTGAGTTAATTATCTCAGAAATTCGAGATAAGTTTTCATAAAAAAAAGATTTTGCTCTGTTTTTCTGAATTAACAAGATCCCTCAAAATCCTGCCAGAAGCTCTAATTTAGCTGGATTTAGCTGGAAGTAAACATGTCCCACATTTCAAGTTAATCCGGTTTTATTTTAGTTTGGGTTTGAGACACTGAGAGATACTTCTGTCTTTAAGTAATATAAATGGTATTGTTATTAGTGCGCCGACTTTGCGTAGGCACCTCCAAGATTTCGCGCCTGTTAAGACTCTCGCTCTTCACGGATATAAGACAATGCTTCTGAAATGCATTCAGGCTGGCTACGTGGTGACACAAGAGACAATCAGGCAATAGTTGAAAATACTGGTTTCCCATGGAGTGCAAATGAGGCGCCGGAATGATGTTTGTACCGTAATCCAGGCTCTAACTTTGCGACAACACTGAAGAAATGACACTTTGCTACAATGTAAAGTAGTGAGTGAACAGCTTATATAAGAGTGTGAATTTGCTGTCCACACTGCCATTAATGTCTAAACCGTTTGCAACAAAACTGAGTACACCCCTAAGTGAAAATGTCCAATTTGGGCCCTATATTTTGTGTGGCCGCCATTATTTCCCAGCACTGCCTTTGCCATGATGCCATGCCATAATGTCTCATTAAAAGATCCATCCATCCATCGTCAACTGCTTATCCTGCGTACAGGGTCGAAGGGGTGCTGGAGCCAAACCCAGCTTACATTGGGCGAAAGGCAGGGAACTCCCTGGACAGGTTGCCAGTCCTTCGCAGGGCCACACATAGACAAACAACCACTCACACCTAAGGACAATTTTGGAGACACCAGTTAACCTAGCCTGCATGTCTTTGAATGGTGGGAGGAAGCCGGAGCACCCGGAGAGAACCCACGTGGACACGGGGAGAACATGCAAACTCCACACAGAAAGGCCGGGGCAACCGGGGTTTGAACCCACAACCTTCTTGATGCCGCGCCACCCCACATTAAAAGATATAATCAAATATTTACAAAAATGTGAGGGGTGTACTCACTTTTGTGAGATGCTGTACGTGCCCAAATTTAATAACCACAAGTTGTTCTACTGGATCAACTGACTGAATGTGAGCACCCACCGACAGCCAAAAAAAACAATAGAATTGTGGTTTGGATAGAAAAGGTTATGGACCGTGAAGTTTACTGCAAATGTTTGACAAAAATACTGTGTTTAAGCAATCAACAATGGACAACTATCTTATCTGAGCTCCACGTCATCTCTTTTTATTCATCATTATAAAAAGTACATCTCAACCACAGAACTAGGAACAATACTGTAACTGCAAATGAAAAGTATGACATGTTGCCATTGTCACAAATGGCAAATTTGTCCTAATGGAGGAACTATTTTGTATGACCAGATGTGTCTGACACACTTTGGGCTCCTTGTAAACAGGGCAACCTCAGGACAAACATGATGTTTGGATGGTCTTTACAGTTTTTTTTTTTATTGCTTTGGTACTATTATCGCAAGTATGTGGTAAAATTTCACAACTCTTAGTACAAAACATATTATATCTGTCTCTAACTTATTTAAGCTTGATTTTGCTAAAAAGTCTGCCACTTCATTTCCTTCAATTCCAGCATGTCCCGGGACCCAGCAGAACATAACATTGCTACCATCATTGTAATTCTAAATAATACGGCTAGAATTTCACTTATGATATCAGGACGGGCTTTTGCTTTACCGCCTTTCAAGGCCATCAGGGCAGCTGCAGAATGAGAGCAGATTAAGGCTTCTCTTATTTTCACGTCCTCAATCCACCACAGAGCCCAAAGAATTGCCAGTAGCTCTGTTGTAAAGAACTTCCATCTGTAATTCACTTGCTAATCCTAAGGTCCAGTTGAGCTATATACACCCCCAAACTTGCTCTCCCACTCTCTGGTTCCCTGGCACCATCTGGAATAATTTTCAGATATGATCCCTTCCCACTGTTCAGATATTGTTCCAATTTTTGAGCAGTCATATATTTTTTTTTTTCTTGTAAAAAGTTAAATCAGTATCCATTTCTTGCATTAACCAATAAGGAATAGGTAGATGAATTGTGTAAAGTGCCTTGTCTTCTTGCATCATTCTCAATTCTCTTGTCCACTGAAAATTATTTGTTTCTTATTTTTCTGCCAGAGTCCAACTATCCTTGCATAAGGCACCTAGCAGGGAGACACCATACATACAAAGTCTGGTACCTTTGTCTTGTAGCCAAATATCAGAAATTTAGACTTTGCCACAGAAACTTTAAATCCCCATTTATCTGCCCAATCCTCCACAGTGACTAAAGCCTTTTGC
>NW_024044681.1:38234110-38251336 GCF_014851395.1 Micropterus salmoides
GTAATGTCCATAACAAGACTGAGTTTGAGGAGGTTTATTCACACACATAAGCAAGCTTACAGACATTTCTGCTGCCTCTCTCACGCTGGTAAAAAACCATATGCCCTCGTGCCTGCGGCACCTCTCACCTTGACCTACTTATGCAAATGAACATAACACCATGTGACCAACAAACGACAATGCAAGTAAAGCAAATACAAAATAAACCAAATTAACAAAAAAGAAAAGAAATAAATTGGGCTATAAATTAACTCAAACCCAAAATAAACAAAAATAAGAATATAGCTCCAAACCCAGCCCCTAATTGTAACGGTACTTTACCCACAATTAACCTTAGCTTTAACACAAGGAGCTATTTTCTAATTGTAGCTTAAACATTAAACTGGAATCTTCACATCTTCAGATTCTCCATATCTGAAAGAAACAAACAGATGGAAGACAGAGATAGGAGAAAGAATGAGTCGTATAGTCAATTATTAGCCTCCAAGAGAAGACAGAGCTTGGTTATTGGTCTGTCCAGGATGCTGATCTTCGTTTGGACCTTCACAGAGCGAACCAGTCCTCTAGAGTCAGCTGTGGTGCTTAGAACTCTGCCCATCATCCATGAGCCTCTTGGAGCTGTGGCATCAGCGATTACGACAATATCTCCTGGAATAAAGTTTCTCTTTTGCTTCGTCCATTTTTGCCTTTCTTGCATTACAAGCAAATACTCTGCTGTCCACCTTTTCCAGAAAAGTTCCGCAACGTACTGCACTTGCCTCCATCTCCTCTTAATGTACAGATCAGATTTCTCGAACAGACCTAATGGCAGAATGGGCTTGCCTTTTAACAGGAGAATGTGATTTGGAGTAAGCGCTTCTAAATCATTGGGATCTTCTGAAGCCTTAGTTATTGGCCGGTCATTGAGTATCGCTTCCACCTCGCAAAACAGCGTTTGCAGACCTTCCTGTCCAGCAGTTGATGTCCAACAACAGAGGTAAGTACACTGCGCACAGAGCGAATCAGACGCTCCCAAACGCCACCTTGGTGAGATGCAGCTGGGGTGTTAAAACTCCATCTCATTCCTTCCTGCACAAAAGTCCTTTCAATTTTAGAGTGATTTAAAGCGGCCAATGCTTGCCTCAGTTCCTTCTTCGCACCAACAAAATTTGTGCCGTTATCTGACCTTACACTTGTCACAGGTCCTCTTCTGCAGATAAATCTTCGCACAGCATTGATGCAGGAGTCCGTGTCGAGGGAATGCGCCACCTCAAGGTGTACTGCGCGGCTACTCATACAGGTAAATATCACTCCATATCGCTTCAGCACAGTTCTACCTCTCCTCACCTCCAATGGTCCAAAATAGTCCACCCCGCATTTGTAAAGGGTGCGTTATCAGGCACAACTCTTTCCTCCGGTAAGTCGGACATCTTCTGTTCTCCAAGCTTTCCTCTGTACCTTCTGCACACTGTACATTGTGAGAGAATCTTCCTGGCCGCAGAGTTGGCATTTATGATCCAATACTTCTGTCTCAATCTGTGCAGCATGTGATTGCGTCCAGCATGTCCAAGTTGGCAATGGATGTAACGCAATATGAGCTGGGAAACATGCAAATCCTTTGACAGAATCACAGGATGCTTTACCTCCCACGGCAGTGCAGATTTAAACAGACGTCCACCAACTCTGAGGATGCCATCTTCGATGAAGGGGTCGAGGCGATACAGAGGACTGTCTTTAAAAACAGTCTTTGGGTCATGTTCTAGTGAGGAAATTTCAGTACTGAATCTTTGGTTTTGTGCAAACTGAATTATTGCCTTTTCAGCTTCCTCCAAGCGCTCTGGTGTCAAGCTGGATTTTCCAAGTGCGGCTTTGAATTTTTTAATCTCCTTTTCCACATTCTCATTCTGGTTGACCACATATTCTTTTCTCTTTCGGCTCAAAAGTAAAAGTCTTTCTTTCAGCTCCAACAGCCAGGCCACTGATGTTTTAAGCTTTCTCCAGGATGAAAAATAGTGAACGAGCTGACTGAGAGGATTGTCACTGTGTATTGTAACAACATTCACCTTAAGTTCCCTTTTCACCTCTGCATCATCAGATGGAATGGAAGAGGAGTCCAAGTCGAGTTTCGGCCACCTGGTGGGGGGCAAGTGCAAAAAGTCCGGTCCTTTTAGCCATTTTCCTTTCCCAAACTTGAGCTCTTAGTCCTCGAGAAGCTTCATCTGCAGGATTGTCTTTGGTGTTTACATACCTCCACTGATCTTTGTCTGTGGATTCTCTTATGGTACTGACACGATTGGCAACATATGTGTGAAAGCGCTTTGTTTCATTGAAGATGTACTTGAGAACAGTAGTGCTATCGGTCCAAAAAACTGACCTTTGCAATGGCAACTGTAGCTCTTTCAACAGCATTGTGTTCACTCGAACAGCAAGCACAGCTGCAGCAAGCTCAAGGCGTGGAATGGTTAGTTGCTTTAGAGGAGCGACACGAGCCTTGCCTGTGATAAATGAAACATGCACGTTGTCAGTGCTCTCCAATCTCAAGTATGAAACCGTGCCATATCCTGTTTGACTAGCATCTGAAAAATGATGCAGTTCTGCTTTCACTTGTGTTCCAAAGTTTTTGGGTTTAATGCACCGTTCCACTTTAAATCCACTCATGCTGAAGTTCAGAGAGCCACTCAGACCATGTTCGGAGACATCACGGGGAACTGGCTCATCCCATTTGAAGTTCATTCTGCACAACTCCTGTAACAGTAACTTGGCAGGGATTATGAAAGGAGACAGAAAACCCAGCGGGTCGTAAAGAGAGCTCACCACAGAAAGGATCCCCTCCTAGTGTGTGGACGTTCCTGCACTGCAGTCCTGAAGCTGAACGTATCTCCTTGAACACACCATTGCATCCCCAGAGCTCTTTCCACAGGGAGTTGGTCCCTGTCCAAATCCATGTTCTCCAAACCCACTGCTCTGATCTCGCTAGGAATAAGTGCAAACACATTTGAGTTATTTGTGACCCACTTTTGGAGATGAAAGCCGCCTTTTTTACAGAGAGATGTTAATCCATGTATGAGCTTCACTGCATCTTCCTCTGTCACAGTGGACTTAAGACAATCATCCACGTAGAAATTTGTCTTAACTGTACGAAGGACATCGGGTGAATATTGCAGTGCATTATCCTCAGCAGTTCTCCTCAGTGCATAGTTTGAGCAGCTTGGAGAGGATACAGCTCCAAACAAATGCACGCACATCCTGTATTCCTCTGGCTCCGCTGTAGCGTCTCCATTGGGCCACCATAGAAAGCGCAAGAAGTTAACGTGCTTATATGGAACCCAGACCTGATGGAACATGGCGTTGATATCAGCCATAACAGCGATGGGCTCTTCTCTAAACCGAAGGAGGACACCAATTAGCGTGTTAGTGAAGTCTGGGCCCTGCAGGAGCTGACTGTTCAATGATATACCTTTGTAAGTACAGCCGCAATCAAACACAACACGCAACTTTCCTTTGGTTGGATGACGTACACCATGGTGGGGAATGTACCACACCTTTCCTTGTTCCAGAGTGGGCTCATTTGTGGGAACCTTTTCTGCATATCCTTGCTCCAACATGTTGTTAAGAAATCAACGTATTGAGCCTTGAATGAAATGTCTCTATTAAATCTCCTCTTCAGGCCTTGGAGTCTTTGTAGTGCAATGCAGCGATTATTTGGCAAAACAGGATCATCAACTCTGAAAGGTAAGTCAATGTGATAATGTTCATTGTTAAGCACTGTCGTACTCTCCACAATTTTCATGAATTTAATGTCTTCTCTTGACATCTCAAGTTGTTCATCACTTGTTCTTTCAGTAAAGTCATGATTATACTGTTGTATCAACATACTTTCCAAGTGTTCCACAGATATGTGATTAGCAGTTACAACAATGCATCCTGATTTGACACCAGTACCTTCAGAGTCTCCAGCACGAAGAGGCCCATTTATGACCCAGCCAACTCTGGTCCTCACTGCATACGGTCCACCACATTGACTGTTTATCAGTTCCCATGGCTCCAAAACTTTAGGAGAGTCGGTTCCAATGAGCAAGTCTACATCTGCATCTACTTCATGTAGCCTAATGCTGCTCAAATACGCCCATTTGGCAACATCATCCTGACATGGCACATTGACTTTAGAGACAGGCATTTTTGTTTGTGTCAGAACAGATGGCAGCTCAATAAAGTCATCGGTGTCAAATCCAGACACCTCCAGACCGGTTACTACAGTAGTGTTGATGGTTTTAGTCTGCCCCATTGTCCTTAACACTACATTACAGTTTTTTCCTGATACTCCCAGCCTTTCAGCCATACTTGTAGTACAGAAGGTACCAGAGCTCCCAGGATCCAGGAAAGCATAAGTATGCACAACTTTATTACTTTTCTGACTTTTCACCTGCACAGCCACAATGGAAAAAACAGCAGTATCCTCTTCACCAGCCCCAATATGACCACACGTCTGCTGCTTCCCGGATACAGTGCTCACAGTTTCTTTGGAGGTTATCCTTGTAGTATCCTCCTTCTCCACATGCAGGACAGATGGGTGCTTCCTGTGACACACTTCACAATCCAAACGACTCCTGCAGTCTTTGCTTGTGTGTCCATGTTTCAAGCACCCAAAACAAACGCCCTTCTCCTTTAGAAACTGAATCTTGTCCTGTTGTGTCTTTCTTCTAAACTGAAAGCATTTTTCCAGAGTGTGATTGGTAAGATAGCAGAATATACATTTGAGCTGGTTACTGTGAGCTGTCATGTTTTCCATTTCTTTATGTCCATCCTTTGGTGCATTAATGCTGGTGGCAAATGTACCACTTTTCCCTTTCTGCTTAACTTGCATGGATAGCTTTGTATAGCTGGCTGGAGAAACATCATTAATATTTCCAAACAGAGGATCTGAAACAATTTTGACTTGTTTTTCAATGAAATTCACAAAATCAACAAACACTGCTCCGCTTCCAGTTTGTTCCAGTATGCCACATTTCTCCACTTTTCCCTCAGCTTGTATGGGAGTTTCATTAAGATCGTCCTGAGGTTAGCTGGCATGTCCAACTCCTTCATATACTTTATATGATGTACTATATTGGAGCAACCTCGAAGGAACAAAGCAAATGACTGCAAAGCATTAACATCCTCAGGTTTTATTGAGGGCCAGTTGTTGATTTTGTCCATGTAAGCCGAAGATATTTTATGTTCACTGCCAAAATGTTCAATCAAAAGCGTTTTTGCTCTTTGATAACCTGGTTCAGAGGGCATATGCTGACAACTTCTCACAATGTCTCTTGGTTGCCCTCTAGTGTACTGTTCTAGGAAGTACAGACAATCACTGAAATTTTGAGTTTTATCCTCAATGCAATTTTCAAAGGCTCTGAGAAAAGATTTGAAATACAGGGGATCTCCATCAAATACAGGTATATTTCTCATAGGCAGAGCAGAGGCTGTGTTTTGTTGGACCAACAGCGCGGTTATTTCATTTTGACGCTGCATGATGTTCAAAATGTCCAGAGAATTGATGGATGGATTATCGTCACAAACATCTTGCAAACCCGGTGATTGTGTATCTTGCCTTTGAAACACAGGAATGACATTAGGTATGGGTAGTTGTTTTACAACATGTTTGGGTTGAACACCAACAGGGACAGAATTTAACAAGCGACTGGAGGTAGGTTCAGAGCTTTTATTGGTGGGCACATAGCGTTCAGCATTCGGATTTAGTTCATATGTCCTTTGAGTTTCTGACCTTTTCAAGTAAGAATTCATGCCATCTGATGTTTGAGATGCACATCTTGACACTTTAGAGCCACACTTTGAGCTTACTTCCAGAACCTCCAATTTCGCATTTGTCACCTTTAATTCTGCCTCCAGAGCAAGTTGTTCCTTTTCTCTCCTTAAATGTTCCCGTTCCGTCCTCTTGTTCAAGTCGTATTTGTTCCTCCTGATCCTCCAAAATATGCCTTTGTTTTAGAGCAGCCATGCGTTCCTTTAACGCTGCTCTTTCTGCTTGCACTAATATTTTTGCAGATGCACTGGATGAAGTCTTTGACAGTTTAGAACCAGCCTTTGAACGCGTTTCAGAACCTTTATTGGATACACTGTCCTCAGGCCCAATATCAGTTGGATTATCAGGTGGTTTAATTGGAAGTTCATATGAATGGCCTGTGTTTGATAACCAACCTTTGACGTCATCAATAAAGCTTGAAAACACTTTTCCTTTTGTTCAAAATATTTATCTTGTTTCTCCTTCTCGTCCTGAGGTATGTCCAGTGACACAAATGACAAATGATGTTGTTTTGCCTCATCAACACATATTATTTGATCCAAAAGAGACTTGACTGCATCAATATTGTCTGCAGAATGCATCAACTTATCCATCTGATTCATGTACGATTTGGCTCGTCTGCATTGCACCGATCTCTTTTCCTGACACGTTTGCATAAAAAACATAATTCCTTTAGCAGTAAAACTTGCGCGTCTTCTTGTAGGAAGCGCCGTGTCGCTTGTGGCTTTAGATGCAACGTCAGACATTTTACCCTTTGTTGATGTTGGTCATGTACACACAGTTGCTTGCAAAGAGTGTGTAAAGCACATACCTTGTGGAACTTCATTTGTTGCGGTGGTTGCCTTTGTGCACGGAATTGAATGAACGCAGTAGCTGTTGTTGCACGCGGCTGTGCGCATCACCTGTGAAGGCTTTGGGCCTTTGCGAATTCAAATTGCAGCAAATAATACCCTCCACTCCGTAGTGCAGCTCCAGCGCTCCAGTAGCTTCACCGTTATCCAGTACGGTGTCCAGGGAAATTTTACACTGTCGGATGGGTCGTATTATTCGATGTTTGCACTGCATCCAGCCCCCTGGCTCCGTCACTCCTAGGCCCTTCCTTTGTTTGTCTCCCACATCCAGGTGAGTAATCCACTTTCGAAACGGCAATTCAGCAAACGACAAGTCCAGTATCCACGCAAACCAACAATATATCCAGGGCAGGTTTTTTACTTAATGTAGTGGCTATTTGTCCATAAACTTAAACAAAAACAAATAATAACAAACTTCTCAAATGGCCACTTGAGGCTACGTCATGGTTAGGCTTTACGCAGGTTCAGAGGTACCAAAGCAAGGTAATGTCCATAACAAGACTGAGTTTGAGGAGGTTTATTCACACACATAAGCAAGCTTACAGACATTTCTGCTGCCTCTCTCACGCTGGTAAAAACCATATGCCCTCGTGCCTGCGGCACCTCTCACCTTGACCTACTTATGCAAATGAACATAACACCATGTGACCAACAAACGACAATGCAAGTAAAGCATAAATACAAAATAAACCAAATTAACTTTAACAAGAAAAGAAATAAATTGGGCTATAAATTAACTCAAACCCAAAATAAACAAAAATAAGAATATAGCTCCAACATAGGTGTTGCAGCATGTCAAATGTGCTGTTCCACCTAGTGTCCACGTCTTGTGTGACTTTCAGTGCTGGTCTGCCCATCAATCCCTGCATCTCCACAAGTTTGTCTTTGGCTTTGCAGCTGGATTGGAATAATCCAACTACTTTCCTTGGCCTGTTGCGGATTTCATGAAGTACTGGTGTTTAATCAATGGCCCGCTTCACAATAAGATTTAGGGTGTGGGCAAAACATGGAACATGGCGTAGGTTCAGGAGCTGGGCACTTAAGACCATGTTTACTGCATTATCGGTCACAAGGCATTGAACCTTTGATGCCATTCCCCACTTAGACATGAGCACACTTTTCGCCTCCATTATATGCTGGGCTGTGTGGGACTGGTGGAACTTGGTGACTTCATCTTTGCTTCTTGGGTTATGTAATGGCAAGTAACTCCAAGGTACCCATCCATATGAATGGATGACCACATATCAGCCTTCTGTAGGTCAGGCTTGGCTTGCTCCTTGGCAGTGTTGAGCTTCTCACAGACCATTTCCTTCAGTGCCTTCCTAGAGGGGAGGATGTAGTTGGGGTCCATCTTTCTGACGAAGGCCCAGAAGCCTTCATCCTCCAACAATAGTGAAGGGCTATAGATCCTTCACCACCAAATTCACCAAAGCCTCATCCAGCTCTCTCTGTCTGTCTTTAAAAAGAACATAAACCTACTGTTTGATAAAACTATTGAAACTGAGCAAATCTAGCTTGAAATAGTGCCTAGTGCTTTAGATTATTAGGCCAAATATTTAGCTACACTGGTCATAAAAAGAGTCCACGCTTCTTACTGATGTCCACGTTCACATTTATTCTTCTCTGAAGTATCATGGAACACCGTGAAAACTAGAAGATAAACAAAACCGTTTCAAGCACAAGGCACCCCAAAACAACGTTTATATACTCTGTCTCTTATTTCTTATACAGACCGATACAATGAGTCTCACATTTTCCTGTAAACAACATTAAACAGTGCTTAATAATTAACTCAATAATTAGTACCGTGTTCGCCTTGTAGACCAGCTGTAGAATAACAGATGGGAGCTTAAAAGTTCGCTGTCCTCACCCGCCACTCTCTTTTCTCTCTGGCGCTACTCTCAATACTTCCAGGTAACAGTCATGTGACTAGCAATAAAACCTTTCTCTTCTTCATAAATTTAACAAGAGCAATGTAAACACAGCTTTAAGTCACACTTTTACTCAGAATTACTTTAAACAAGTAAACACATATTATAATTGCATTACGAAACGACTTTATCGTCGTAAAGATCACAAAAGAGCGACTTCCCATCCAAATTCTATAATATGTATTACATAAAACACTAACAACTATCGGGCCGTTACTGTTTGTTGCTTAGATGAACAGGTAGCCTTTAAAACATTTTGATTCAATACAAGTCCCGTTTAGCCACCAGTTGTAGCCTATTGTATTATTCAAATATTTAAAATCTTGTTGTTGTTGTGATTTGGACATTATATTGTAGAAGCATTACCAGGTCAACATTTTTAAAACTGAGGCATTTGTCAGTGAGATTTTAACACATCTGAATTATCTTTCAAACAATGCATACATTGTTTAGATGGCCCAGCAGCAGCAGGCCTGTGTACAGGGGGAATGTTGCCACCCTCTGCACCCTCTAAAATGGTAGGATGAATACACCTCAAATGGCGTATCATGGAGGATGTATGGTTTCAGTATGCAAGGTCCATCCATCCATCGTCAACTGCTTATCCTGTGTACAGGGTCGCGGGGGGCTGGAGCCTTTCCCAGCTGGCATCGGGCGAAAGGCGGGGTACACCCTGGACAGGTCGCCAGTCCATCGCAGGGCCACACATAGACAGACAACCACTCACACCTAAGGACAATTTTAGGGTCACCAATTAATCTAGCCTGCATGTCTTTGGATGGTGGGAGGAAGCACCGGAGAGAACCCACGCGGACATCCTGCAAATTCCGCACAGAAAGGCCGGGGCAACTGGGGTTTGAATCCACGACCTTCTTGCTGTGACCTTGCCCACTGCACCACCGTGCCGCCCGCAGTGGGCAAGGTGCATATCACAAATCATACACCTCACTTTATTTGGGATTTCCAAATGGAAATGTTCCCACACCAGAGAACGGGATCTCTTATGTGTAATATACACTTTTCTGTCTACACACCTATCTAGTGCTAGCTATCTGTCTCTATCACCATCTCACTACATGTCACTAAATTATCCTAGCTATCACTATTAATATGTTACTCTATCTGTCTCTCAATAGCCTATCAATTATTATTAATCATACTAATATCTGCTGAACTATCTCTGAAATCGCACTGTCAATCACTGTGTATGTCGCTATCTCTCAATCTTTCTCCTCTCACAAAAACCCATGAAGTTGGGATGTGTTTGCTTGACTTTTAAGCATTCTGGGAGTTTCAAACATTGTGAATCATTGTGAGGCGGCAGGTGCGCCACCTGTCGAAACAGGGGTGAAACGCTCCGAAGCCTCGCTTCACCACTGTCACGTGACATTGACGTTTTGAACCACGCTTTGGAGCAGTGTTTCAAAACGTCGGGATCTCGACACAGCGTCGACACGTCAGAATCAAGCGTCCCATTTCCTACTATTTACACAACTCAATATTTTTGTTTAGGTTATAATTAATTATGTACTGTTTTCTATTTGAATCTACTCATATTAAATGGATAACTATTAAGGGTCTCATTTAATTCAAATTTACTCAAAACAAACATTGTGAAATTTAATTAATAATATTGTTTGTAATCTGTTGCCTCATTTTTATTGAGTAGATATGTTGTATCTTTTCTTGCAGTGTATTTATGGTTGTAATGCTAATATCACATCCCTACACTAATTGGTTATCATTTTCCGTGAGTTCATCTTATAAAATGCAGGTCTGACTTTTTAAACTCTTAGTAAGGGACGTGCTATATAAAACCCCAGCAAGCATGACATTTGTTCCAGGGCTTGGAAGCTTCTGCCCTTTTCTTTACATAAAAACTAATCCAATTTAAAAGAGATCGAAATTTTTAGTGTAAAACTCTTTGTGAAGGAGACGGGGGTTGGGCACTTGGGAGGCTGGAGGGAGCATGGGTAAATGGCTTTGTTTTTTAAAAAGAGGTAATGAATAAAAATAGTGTTATTTTTTTCAAAATTAAAAATATAATTTCCTTAAAGTGAAATCATGTGGATGCTGTCTGTGCATGTTTTGGAGGATGGTGTAGAGGGGGTGTCTCGGTGGCCCACTGTGCTTTATGGATTAACTGTTTCATTGCTGGGTTCTCTGGATGCATTTCTCTGTGATGATGGTGTTTGTATTGAGGGAGTCTGTATGCCATTATTTTCCAATTTTTTATTAGTCCAATCTGATGCTGCATATTTAAAGACTGAGGTGACAGATGACTGAAAACCCTGACATGGTGACTTGTGTTCTCTGAGTACTTTTAGGTGATTGAGCCTTTGATTGCCTTATTTTTTGTTATTGATGTGGGTGGTGCATGTCATGTTTCTTTGGAAAATGTTTCCTAGGAACTGGCTTAGGGGAGTTCTTATTCATCACCATCTGCCAGTAGTTATTTCAGCCCAAATGGGATGGCCCATAGTTAAATAGCTTGAATGCCTGTAAAACTCAAAGGGGAAGTCGACTATGCAAGAAGTGGCACTATTAACCCCCTAAATTCCAGCCCGTTCACACCAAAGCCCGTAGTTGGCTGTGATATGTGGCATTTAAGAGTCCAATCAAACAACAGTGATGGGAATATATTCGCGCAGAAGTCCGCCTGCGTCCTCCGACTAAGTTCAAATCCACGAGGGATACGGCTGAGCCTAAAACACAAAGACAACACAGCGACCCAGAGAGGCTCAGACATAAGCTACTGTCCTTGGTAAGCGGATAACGCTGACGCACACTAAACCATACACAACTCAATGCCCAGACACTCACACGACTGCCTTTGGAAATCAAGGAATCAAAAACCCCTTCTTCTTTTGGAAAAAAAGTGGCTGCAAAGTGTTATATTGCCTATAACTGCATATTTATGCTGACTCCGTAGAAGCAGTGCAGCTTCGACGAGCTCCGTGAACGTGTCATACTCGGAGTTATGTGAGGAAGGAAGATTGGATTTGGTCGGAGACTTTGGACATAATGAAAACAGATTGCCCAGTTTTATTGTAGGCTACTTTGACAACATGCGTGCAGAAAGCAGAACTATAACCCTGACTGACTGATAACAAAAGAGAGATTGGGCTAAGTGGGAAAGTACGGGTAACCCCCCCCCCCCCCCCCCCGCGCGCGCCATCGGAGTACCATATTTGTTATTGTTGTTGAGGACATAATTTTTTCCATCCATGGTAATATATTTTTACCACCATTTAGTACATATTTTCCAGGAAGGACATGATGGTCAATTAGAAAATGTAGTTGCGGTTATAAATTACTGTCATAGATGCAGATATTGGACTTAAAGTCCAGATGGTAACAGCATGAAGGCGAAATGGCCCTCTTTACCTCTATAGCTTGTTTGTAACCTGTATGTGCGTGCATGTGAAGGTTTCACTCAGTTTATGGAGGATAATAGGGCTTATTTAGAGCAGTTCTGGCTCTGGGAAGAAGATATTTCTCAGTCTCGAAGGTCTGTATAAACTTGTGTCCAAACGGGCTGAGGCAGATTCCCTGCTGAAACTTCACTGGTTCAAATCTGAATAGATTTTTATTATGTAAGCTTGAAAGTCAGAGGTGTCTCTCTGGAGCAACTAGGGGCTAAGTGTCTTGCTCAGGAATCAAACTATAGTCTCCCACACTAAAGGCATGTGTCTTATCCACTGCACCATTGCCACCCCAGAATGGTGAACATCATTCAGCATGACTGCTTTGGCTGAGGGTCAGTGATGGTCTGGGGAGACAAATCCTTCGCACAGGGGTCAGTACCGGGATGAAAACTGCTGTTAGGTACCGGGATGAAAATCCTCAGAGCCGTTGTCGGACCTTACACTGGTGGACTTTGCCCTGGGTTCCTCCTGGTGCCAGACAATGTCCAAACATTATACAATGTACAAAAAAGATTTTGAACTTACAACTATTTTGTTCATTGAGATTAGATGTGTAATTTAAGTGTTGCCTTAAATAATTTGAGCAGTGTAGTACCAAAATAATGACACACACACATCTTACAGTTATGTTATGAGTTTTAATACAGCACTATACTTTAAAAGGATTTGAATTTCCATTCTCTGCTTTATTTCAGGGTCGTGGGCCAGGTCAAATACAAGATGGAACAAAGAAAGAGAAAAGCTCCATCTCCCTTCTCTGCTGGTTCTGATGCAGGAAGTTGTGAAATGACAGGTGACTCACCACAGGAGGAAAAGGAAGAAGGTTGTGCTTCAGAGAATTCTTGTAAAGAGACTGATGCCCCCCTTTATTGTATTGCTGCTGCAGCATGTACAAAGTCATGGACCACAGAGCCACAAAGCGAGCCCTTAGATCTTTCTCTTGCTGGCCCTCGATGTGCTGAAAACACCAGTGAGGTTCGTAAGAGAGCTACAGGTGTTGTGCCGATGCAGCCAGATAGTGAGCCTGAAGAAGAACCCTGTGGACAAGGAATAGGGTCACATGAAATTACAGCTTTGCTTACCGGGTGCTCTTCTCATTTCCCGCCCCCACTAAGTCTAATGAGCTCTACAGAGAACGAGACTTTTACAGGAGCTGAAAGTTTATCTGGGGGTAGCTGTGCGATGTTAGAATTGCCTGGGAAGTTATTACGTGATATCCCTGTTGTTACACTCCCAGAAACAGGACTGATAAAAAACTCCTCTGCAGCAGATTCTATGCCGGGAGTCAGTCAGGATAATACCAGGGAAATAATACCACATGCAACCGCTGGTCCTTCCAGCCTTCAGCTCTCTAACAACGATGATGAAGATTCAGACACAGACAGAGTTGTATTTTATGGTAGAAAACAACAATGTGATGAGTCGTCTGGTAGCACAGATTCTTTCACATTTATACATACACCTATAGCAATTTACAGCGAATTGGAAAATGAGTATGGAGATGCTCATTTTCTTCGTCTTGCATCCCAAGCATCAGAACAGATTTTGCAGCTTCCAAACAATAAAGACACAGATGATAGTGGCCCCAGATTTAGTAACTCCAGTTTTACTGTACGTCCACAAAACAGACCTTCAGTCATCAAGAAAAACAAGTTGGGAGATGACAGTGTTGTTCTGGAGGAAATGGCATCCTCCTCAGCTTCTGCCTCTTGCTTCCGGAGTCTTCATGATGATGACAGCAGGCGTGAATCTAGGAAAGTTACTATACCCCTGCTTCCTCCTCCTCCTCTTCCTCTCCCCCTAACACACAGGACTCAAGCTCAAAGGTCATCTGACATGTTAACAAACAGCTATGAGGAGTCTAAAGCTTTTCACACCTCTGCAGCAGCTGCTATGCCGGGAGTCAATCAAGATAATACCAGCGAATTAGAACATCAGTATGGAGAAGCTCTTCCATCACTACTATCACACCATCTTGGAAAGAGAAAATACACAGAAGATGGTGGCCCCAGATTTAGTAACTCTAGTTTTACTGTATGTCCACAAAACAGGCCTTCAGTCTGTCAGTCATCTGTTCCAGCTGTGAACTGCTCAGTCACAAACACCCAGCCGACCCATCCTGACCCCCAAACCTCATCCTCCTCAGATCCTGTTCAGAGTGAAAGAAGCTCCAGCTGTTCGCCTCTTTCTCACAGTGTTCCCTCACTGAGTCAAACAACCTCTGCAAAGACCTTCACCCAATCACAGAGCTTACCTGACATGCTGTTCAAACCCAGCTGTGATGAGTATGACACAGGTAGTTTTAAGAAGACAGGTGACGCACAACAGACGGAGAAGGAAGAGTTGAATGTAGGCAGAATTGATCTATCGGGATTCACACGGCGTCTAAGAAGTCAAACTTCCACCTCAGAAAAACAGACTGCGGATGAAAAGTTTTCAGAGAAGGGTGTTTGGCGTCAGCTGCAAGTCAAACGTGGCTGCCGTTCACTTCGTAAATATTCCTCAGCTTCTGCCTCTCGCTCCCGGAGTCTTCATGATGATGACAGCAGGCGTGAATCTAGGAAAGTTACTACACCCCTGCTTCCTCCTCCTCCTCTTCCTCTCCCCCTAACACACAGGACACAAGCTCAAAGGTCATCTGACATGTTAACAAACAGCTATGAGGAGTCTAAAGCTTTTCACACCTCTGCAGCAGCTGCTATGCCGGGAGTCAATCAAGATAATACCAGCGAATTAGAACATCAGTATGGAGAAGCTCTTCCATCACTACTATCACACTATCTTGGAAAGAGAAAATACACAGAAGATGGTGGCCCCAGATTTAGTAACTCTAGTTTTACTGTATGTCCACAAAACAGGCCTTCAGTCTGTCAGTCATCTGTTCCAGCTGTGAACTGCTCAGTCACAAACACCCAGCCGACCCATCCTGACCCCCAAACCTCATCCTCCTCAGATCCTGTTCAGAGTGAAAGAAGCTCCAGCTGTTCGCCTCTTTCTCACAGTGTTCCCTCACTGAGTCAAACAACCTCTGCAAAGACCTTCACCCAATCACAGAGCTTACCTGACATGCTGTTCAAACCCAGCTGTGATGAGTATGACACAGGTAGTTTTAAGAAGACAGGTGACGCACAACAGACGGAGAAGGAAGAGTTGAATGTAGGCAGAATTGATCTATCGGGATTCACACGGCGTCTAAGAAGTCAAACTTCCACCTCAGAAAAACAGACTGCGGATGAAAAGTTTTCAGAGAAGGGTGTTTGGCGTCAGCTGCTAGGCAAAAGTGGCCGCCGTTCACTTCGTAAATATTCCTCAGCTTCTGCCTCTCGCTCCCGGAGTCTTCATGATGATGACAGCAGGCGTGAATCTAGGAAAGTTACTACACCCCTGCTTCCTCCTCCTCCTCTTCCTCTCCCCCTAACACACAGGACACAAGCTCAAAGGTCATCTGACATGTTAACAAACAGCTATGAGGAGTCTAAAGCTTTTCACACCTCTGCAGCAGCTGCTATGCCGGGAGTCAATCAAGATAATACCAGCGAATTAGAACATCAGTATGGAGAAGCTCTTCCATCACTACTATCACACTATCTTGGAAAGAGAAAATACACAGAAGATGGTGGCCCCAGATTTAGTAACTCTAGTCTTACTGTATGTCCACAAAACAGGCATGCAGTCCTCCAGGAAGACGTGTTGGGAGACGTGTTGGGAGATGTGTTGGGAGACGTGTTGGGAGACGTGTTGGGAGATGACAGTGATGTCCTGGTGGAAACAGAGCCATCTGTTCCAGCTGTGAACTGCTCAGTCACAAACACCCAGCCGACTCATCCTCCCCTCCAAACCTCCTCCAGCTGTTTGCGTCGTTCTCACAGCGTTCCCTCACTGAGTCTAACAACCTCTGCAAAGAACAAGACCTTCACCCGATCAAAGAGCTTACCTGACATGCTGTTCAAACCCAGCTGTGAGGAGTTCACCCCTGATATCACTGTTGATGAAAACGATGAAACCTACAGGTTCCAGTGCTCCTGCCCAGGCCTGTACCAGTGCAGTGTGACAGGCCTGCTGTTCCACATGGAGGGAGAAGGGGACGTGGTTTACAGGATCGTCCCCTGGAACAGGAGGCTACTGGCCCGACACCACAAGCAGCCTGCAGGACCCCTGTTTGACATCAAATGTCTGCAGCAGTCTGTGTGTCGGCTTCATCTCCCACACTGTGAGATCCGCTCCACAGGTGGAGGTGAGTTCTTGTCAGTCGCTCATGTGAACGACGAGGGCATCGAGTTTATCGGCCCTCAGAAGATCACAGAAACTCACGTTGTTATAAACATCACAGGGTTTTCTGGTTTCGGTAATGTCAAGGATGAAGACTCGCCGGCTGACCCGGTCCGAGCGCTGGTTCTGCTGTTCTACAGGCCCCCGGCTGATCCCGACGCTGAATCCCTCCTCAACGTGTTGCTGCTACCGAGGAACGTGGTGCTCCGGGATGTGCTGCGCACCAGGAAGAAATTAGTTGGAGATGAGAGCTACATAGAGACGTCCCCACACTGTAAACTGCAGCCAAAGCAGGAATACACACTGTCCACTTGTCCTGCAGAGGACTCAGTTCTAGTTCAACCAACAGAAGCAGAGTTTGACTGCGACAACTACGACAACTACTTCCCGTCATTCCAGGTGATTTTAGAAACAATGAGGAAACACGTGAAGCTGTTTCTGAGAGACACCAACAGCTCCCACAGTGTCTGGGAAAGACGAGTTTGTCTCACTGGAGTAAAAAGGTCCTGTGGGCCGAGCGCTCTGAATCTCTCTTCAGATAAGAGGCTGTTGGACATACGGAGCAGCTTCATCGAGGGGATATCAGGACCGGTTCTCACAAGTCTGCTGGACAAACTGTTTGAGAAAACGGTGATAGCTGAAGCTGAGAGGGAGTCAGCGGACGAGATGCAGAACAGAAGAGACAAAGCTCGTTTTGTTATCGACTCAGTGAGGAAGAAAGGTGAAGCTGCTAGTTCAGAGATGATTGAGTTCCTCTGTGAGGCCGACCCCTTCCTCTGTGAACATCTCGGCTTGATCTGAAGGCAAATCAACAGGTGATGCAGAACATGTAACTGTAACTCCCACAAAATACTTTTAACTGGATCAGTCACTGTTTTGATCTTTGTCACCTGGTTCTTACAGATCACTGATACTTTATATTTTAGTACACTTTTGATGTTTGTTGTTATGTTATTCCATTTACA
>NW_024044681.1:38251836-38267917 GCF_014851395.1 Micropterus salmoides
AAAAGAATGCAGTAAAACTCTCAGATAATGATCAAATTAACCGGGCTGGTAAACAAAATATGTCTCCCGTGCTCCTTCAGCCCGTGGATCAGTTTTATTGTAACAGCGTTTTGGAGAAGCAGGGCAGTCTGGGCTGCTGTTGTCTAGGTGGTGTACGTTATACGCTCCAGTTAGCGTCAACATTGCTCGGTCAACAGACGTGAAACCAGAAAGCATCAGGCCCTGTGCCCCAGTTTACCCGGAGCTGTGATGTTCTGCCCTCTGGGCCCGATAGGCACCAAGCAATGAACCTCATCTGTGAATCAAGCAGTCCAAGTCTACACTCATCTTCATCACACTGCAGCTCCACTCCTTCAGATTCCTGGTGGCACTTTTGTATTTTTGTATTAAACTGAATCCATCAGGCCAGATTTTCCTCACACCTGACTCTGCTTATTTCTGGGCTCTGTGATCAGTTTAGAGTTTATGATCTCCTGCATTATTTAAAGCAGTATAGATGTGTTCTGGTCCTATTACTGTCACTCAAATGCACCAAAATGAAATTGTTCTGCTGCATACAAATCTCAGTTTGAGCACATTTACTGACACATTTTTGTAAATAATGAAATCAATGTCATGTTGGAAAAACCTCCAGCTGCTGGAGACAGTGAAGGTCATCTGAGGCAAACCGTTATCATCCAATCTGGTCCTTCTTGGTGAAAGGTTCATAAAGTTTGAATCCCTTTTAAGTTGACATAAGAGTACTCCACCTGCTCCAGGTTTTAACTCTTTCTGAGTGGCCTTGCCTGAAAACAGCAGCATCAAAAAGTTAAGATAGTTTAAAGTAGATTTACATCCGTGGTATTTTGAGAGGTGTCAGTTTTCAGAAGCGATCCGGTGAAATGTGTGTCTGCCCCAGTTTATCAGCTTCAACCTGCCACTGCTGTTTGTCTTCACTGTGTGTGTGTGTGTGTGTGTGTGTGTGTGTGTGTGTAGGCAGTAGGTCAGTGTCTGTGTCCTCAGGCGGTAGAGCACAACACAGCTGCTCTCCGTGTTCATGCCTCAGCAAACAAAATGATACCAACCCTCTCCCTCTATATGTGTGTGTGTGTGTTAAGCATCTTGGGATGTTGCTGTTTAAAGGCCTCACATTTGCTGTGAGTCTCTCCTGACCTGCTGCAAACTGAGCTCTTAATTACAAGCTATAAACGCCCAAAAGGCTGCTCTTTACTTTACTGTAACTGTAAAACAACAGCCATGATGACAGTCTGCTCTAAGGCCTCATCTACAACACTTTCGCATTCGAGTTTTAAAACGAATGTGCTCTCTGTCCACACCAGCATTTTAGCTGCGTATCAGAGTTGATCTCCGTCTACAACGACTGAAAACGCACTTCAAGTGGCCTTTAACGTATACTTGGCATGCGCATAAACATAACGCAGATGGTCTATTTGTAGTTACAGAAGATTGGCGAAAGAATAAAGTACTGCAGACAAAGAACAGCACCAGATTTTATTTTGCATGGACCAATAACAAGCTGGGACTGTTACTGAATGTAACACGGGACGTAAAAGCGTCTGTGGCGGCGGGAAAAAAAACTCGGAGTTATCGCAAAGTAAATACAGCGACATGCACAGTACAAGTGGAGGCTATAAGTGTTATTTGCACGGTATAAAATATTTTAATAGAAATACCAAAACCAAAACTCTGTCAGTAGTTTCTACTTTGCATGACTTAAGAGATCTAATCAGAGAGCCAAATGTGAGCGTCTGTGTAATTGTTTCTAAAGTCCTCCGTTTTTGCCCGTATGCACTAAAACGCTACCCGGAGTTTTAAAACCAAAAACGGGTTTGGCAGTGTTTTCAAACTTCTCCGTTTTAGGTCTTCGTTTTCACCATTTTAGTCTGGACAGTAGATGCAAATGTTGAAAAAGTTCTCAGGCCTAATGTGCCACCCTCACAGACTCTCAGACTTTGAGGCGCGTTCCCAGGAAGTCCGTGAGGGCTTATGGACCCTTTTCGTATGTTTCTGCAGACTTTGACTGAGGGAATAGCCCACAGTTCATAGCGGTATGATGTGAAACACGGGGGTTAGCAGGGGAAGCCCGGAAGCGAGAGAAATATCACGGCAAATCCGCGTTATAAGAGAAGAAGGAAAAAAAGGGTTCAACTAGGCCCTTATTTATTTTATATTTACCCTTTAACAGTGTATTGATTAATTATAAATATATATATTGACATATACCTCATATTACCTCTCCTCCACTCTGAAGGGCAAGAGCCTGCAGGACTTAAAAATAAGGAAAAACATAAAATAAAAAGTGTGCAACGTGATTCAGCGTCGTCAAGGTAACGTGATAAAGTGGTAAAGTGCTGTCCCGTTCCTGTTTACAGCATTTTGAGCCCTTGCAGCCTCTTAAACTCGTCTGTAAAGTCTGTGAGGGTTCAGGGCTGAGGGGGGACATTGGGATTGGGCCTCAGTTTTAAAATGAAAAAGCAGCAGTGTGTACGGGGACTGAGAGATCTTGATAAGTGGAACTACAGGAAAGCCATTATGCCATTTTGATTGACATTTACTTTATACCCAAAGTTTATTACAGCAGTGAGAGCGCTCAAAGTTTCTCTTCCTGCATTGAAAGTCACAGTTTGAAGCTATTAAAATCATCTGCAAAGAGTCATTTTCTATCTCACACTGTGAAGGTCACAGAGCTCCGTTAGACTCACGTCACTCTGCGTCTTGGTCAGCTCTTTAGCGAAGACGGTCTCGATGGTTTGGGGCATCTGGGCGTACAGACTGCAGCCAGCTTCCTTCCTCCCCTCCTTCCTGTAAGCTTTCTGCAAAACAAAACATTTGACATTTTACTGTGCAAAATATTAAAAGCACCGATCAAATTATGCCTCAAGTGGTTTCGCTGCCTCACCAATATGCTAGTTTGAATACAAAGTGTAATACAAAGGCACAAGTACCAGTTTTAAATATTATTATATCAATATCATTTTAATTAGGATTAGAAATACACCAATTTGATCCCGGGGATCGGTATCAGGATTTGGGGTGAAGATTGGATCGATGCGTCTGTAATTAGATCCTTTGGTGTAATTAACCTTACTAAAAGGGATCAAAATGATGGCGACCTCTATCTCACGGCAGACCACATTTCCCATAGCCCCTATTGTTCCTCTCTATCAAATGATTTCCAAATTAGCTGTAGAAACTGTGAACTGATGGGTGTGTGATGTATTCACACTGGAGAATGAGTTATGAGTTTAATAAGACATAATTAAAAATGCCAGTTTACAGGCTTTAATCACTCGATCGTTCGTCGTGATGTTGATGGACACCGTTGTTCCACTAATTAACACACAACTGAGATGAAGGAGATCCTACTCACAGCTCATCCAAACTGTGGACAATGAAGAAACTTTAAAGATAGGCTTTAAAGATATCTCTGCATCTGAAAATTAAAGGGTTTTGTCCAAGTCTCCCTGGCAGCAGGATGTTCTTATATAGTTACCAAAGTAGATTTATGTGTTGGAAGCTTTTGTTACATGTTACTGAGCAAACAGAATCTCATACTTGGTACCCAGAGAAGATGATAGTTTAAATATCAATGATGAAAACATGTTTGCAGACTGTGACTAAAGTTTTGTACCTCGCTGTGCAGCTGAGTTTGCTCCTTGGCATGCTGAGTGTCTTTGGTCTCAGGCAGCAGAGAATACAGACTGTTAACCAGCTCCTTCCTACCCGCCTCCTTGTATTTGCTCTGGGGATAGAAAACAACAACAACATCAGATCAATAACTGCACAGTGAAACAGTGTACAATCCTGCTACAGAAATGAGCAACACAACAAATTTCTTTTGTCTCTTGTAGAGTCTCTTATCTCCATCGTGTTTCAATAGTTTCAGCACACAAAGGGAGATTATCCTCACTCTGCTTCAAGTTTACTGTTACTTGCTAATATTTTACTGTTCGCTAGTTTCCATTTTTGTTTTAAAATGAATGAGAACCATTCAGTATCACCTTACTGTGGTGGAGAGGTTTGCGTGCCCCTGGAGGCTGTCTGTTGTCTAGAGCCCAGTGCTCCTGGTAGGGTCTCCCATGGAAAAGTGTTTCCAGGTGAGGGGCCAGACTGAGAATGGTTCACACAGACCCTCATGAAAAATCGAGGAAGAGGAGGTGGTCGGGTTTGCCATGGAGCCCGGCCAGACACAGCCCGAAACAGCAACGTGACACCCCCCTCTCCATCCATAGGAAGATCCACAGGGTTGGGTGCGCTGCCACATGGGTGGCGGTGAAGCACAGTCTCGGTTCTGGAACCGTACTCCTTGATAGGGGATGGACCCTATTTTTTCTCTGGAGTTGCCCAGGGTGTGAGGCACCGGGCGGATGTGGGGATACTCACAAGCCCCCAGCTGAGCGCTGCTATGTTGGAGTTTACTCCGGTAAACGAGAGGGTCGCCTCCCTACACCTTCGGGTTGTGAAAACTCTGACTGTTGTTTGTGCATATGCACCAAGCAGCAGTTCAGAGTACTCGGCCTTCTTGATCCCACGGGTCTTGCGGGACCCAACACAAATCGCACCGGGAGCAGGTGGTTTTAACTCGTACTCTCTCATTACGTCTCCTTAGTTGTCAGAAGTGAGGTTTACTCACTGCGCAGCCTCGCTGGTTTCCATCACCCGAAGGGCTGCAGCCTCTGCTGTGGCACATGCAAAGCAGCGGGTGTGGGAGAAGTTTGGAGAAGACATGGAGAAGGACTTTTGGTCGGCACCAAAGTGCTTCTGGAGAACTGTCCGCTACCTCCAAGCTGTGTACAGTAAGGATGGGAATCTGTTGACCTCAACTGAGGAGGTAATTGGGAGGAGGAAGGAACACTTTGAGGAACTCCTAAATCTGACTGCCTCTCTAGTAGAGGCAAAGCAGGAGGTTGATGGGGGATTCTCATCAATTATCCTGGTGGAAGTCACTGAGGTAGTCAAACAACTCCACAGTGGCAAAGCCCCAGGGATTGATGAGATCCGCCCAGAAATGCTAAAAGCTTTGGGTGTGGAGGGGCTGTCTTGGATGACACGTCTCTTTAACATTGCGTGGAAGTCGGGTATAGTGCCCAAGGAGTGGCAGGAGTGTCCAAAAAGGGGGACCAGAGAGTGTGTGCCAACTACAGGGCTATCACACTTCTCAGGCTCCCCGGTAAAGTCTACTCCAAGGTGCTGGAAAGGAGGGTTCGGCCAATAGTCGAACCTCGGATAGAAGAGGAACAATGCGGTTTTTGTACTGGGTTGTGGAACAACGGACCAGGTCTTTACTCTCACAAGGATCCTGGAGTGGGCTTGTCCATCCAGTCTACATGTGTTTTGTAGATCTGGAGAAGGCATATGACCGGGTCCCCCGGGAGGTGCTGCGGGAGTTTGGGGTGAGGGTGTCCCTTCTCAGGGCTGTCCAATCGCTGTACATCCAAAGCGAGAGCTGTGTCCGAGTACAAATAGCAGTAAGTCGGACTCTTTCCAGGTGGGAGTTGGCCTTCGCCAGGGTTGCGCTTTGTCACCAATCCCTGTTTGTGATATTCATGGACAGGATATCAAGGCATAGTCGTGGCGAGTAGGGGATGCGGTTCGGTGAGCTTGGGATCTTGTCACTGCTTTTTGCGGATGATGTGGTCCTGATGGCATCATCGGTCCGTGACCTTCAGCTCTCACTGGATCGGTTCGCAGCAGTGTGTGAAGTGGTTGGGATGAGGATTAGCACTTCTAAATCTGAGACCATGGTTCTCAACAGGAAACCAGTGGAGTACCAACTCCAGGTAGGGAATGAGTCCTTACCCCAAGTGAAGGAGTTCAAGTACCTCGGGGTCTTGTTCACGAGTGAGGGGAGACTGGAGCAGGTGGTTGGCCGGAGAATCGGAGCAGCGGGGGCGGTATTGCACTCGTTTTACCGCACCGTTGTGACGAAAAGAGAACTGAGCTCTCGATCTATCGGTCAATTGTCATTCCTACCCTCACCTATTGTCATGAAGGTTGGGTCATGACCGAAAGAACGAGATTGTGGGTACAAGCGGCTGAAATGGGTTTCCTCAGGCGAGTGGCTTGTGTCTCCCTTAGAGACAGGGTGAGAAGCTCAGCTATCCGCGAGGAGCTCAGAGTAGAGTCGCTGCTCCTTTGCGTCGAAAGGAGCCAGTTTAGGTTGTTTGCTTATTGATGCTTATTTTTGGGCATCACGGAGGAACATTTCAGATGATTTCCAAACGGGCAAGCGTAGCAGGGAAGTATAAAGGATGATGATTTAATAGAATATTAACATGTTTGCTGATGGAAAGGAAGGGACAGGAATGGAAAAGAAAAGAAATTAAAAGAGAAGGGAGAGGAAGGGAAGGATAGGAAAGGACAGGAAAAGAAAGAAGAGAAGGAAAGAAAAGGAAAGAGAAGGAAACGAAAAGAAAGGGAAGGTATGGACAAGACAGGAAAGGACAGGAAAGAAAAGGAAAGAAAAGGGACGGAAAGGACAGGAAAAGGAAGGGACAGACAGGACAGTTAAGGAAAGGGAAGGAAGGGAAAGGAAAGGAAAGAAAAAAGATGGAAAGGGAAGGAAAAGGAAGGGAGGTGTAGGAAATGAAATGAAAGGACAAGAAAGTAGAGGGAAGGAAAAGGAAGGGAAAGAACAGGACTATAAACTTGTTTGCTGATGCCATAAAAACTAATTTTGACAAAAATAAACATATAATCTGATCAAATATTTTTGAAATTCAAATGTAAGACTTAAGGCCTGCAGGCACATTGTGAAATATCAGTTAATTAACAGTGACAATTTAAATATTATTTACAGAATCTGGTGAATGGATAAAGTCACCTTGTGGTGATGCATGACTAACAAAGCAACAACTAAGAACCTTAAGCGAAGCACAACCACACACTGTGAGTTATCAACCCAGCGCACAAGCTGTCTTTTTCAGGCAAACAGACTAAAATGTGCACAGTAACACAGAGAGTGAGTGTTTCCTACCTCGCTGTGTGTCTCAGCCATCTCTCTAGCAAACTGAGTCTCCAGGGTTTCAGACAGCAGAGAGTATAACGTGTTGGGCAGATCCTCTTTGTCCTTCTTGTACTTTGTCTAACCAAAATAAATATGCAGATATGAATATACTTTTTTCAGAGAACATGTTGTCATTTCCACTCCTGAAAACATAAGCGAGTATGAAACAATGTGAAGAAATACACTGCATGCAACGATAACTTAAAGAAACACACACACTGCTCTGGCCTCTAACCTCACTCTGAAGATCAGAGATCTGCTTGGCGAACTCGGTCTCTTTGGTCTCCGGCATGTGGTGGAAAACACTGCTGCTGATCTCCTGTCTGCCTTTCTGCTTGTATTTATTCTGCAACACACACACGCACACACACCAAGATGTATATACAACAAAAACGGGCTGTTTGTCCTGTTATTTGCTCTTGATGTTTCTTTTCTTTTAGCCTAAACTAAACAATCATATTACAGGAAACAGTCTGTTAGGATTAAGTATAGAGTTTATGTGTATCAAGGGAACATTTCATGACATCTTGAGCCCAATTTTTCTTTTTATAAGTAACATTCAACCCATCCACTAAGGTATGTAGCAGAGAAAATAAACCAAAGGGTGTGATCATGCCTTGTAAAAAGTCCACCCACCTCACTCTGAAGCTCCATGGCGGCTTTAGCAAACTTCATCTGTTCTGTCTCAGGCAGCAGTGAGTACAGGTTGGTGCTCAGCTCTTTCTTACCTGCTTCCTTGTACTTCATCTGGAGAAGACAGACAGGACAGGACAGGACAGGAAAAGAAAGGAAAGGAAAGGAAAGAAAAGAAAAGGAAAAGACAGAAATGTGAAGGAAAGGAAAGGACAGGAAAGAAAAGTACAGTACAAGTAAGGACAGGGCAGAACAGGACAAGAAAGGAAACGAAAGTACAAGTAAGGAAAGGACAGTACAAGGAAGCAAAGTAAAGGATCAGACAGGACAGGAAAGGAAAGTGAAGGACAGGACAAGTCAAAGTCAGATACTCGGCTGACACCATGCGATGCTGACTGAATTCTGTCTTCACATGTTATAAACAAGCTGTTTGTTGTTCACAGAGAATAAGATAGTGTCTTCATCCAGTCCAGGGATCCCAAGCTGCAGAACATTTGTAGACCAGGGCCCCTGATGATTCAAAAGAAAGTCCTGGACTGTTTTGGAAACTCCCACATTTGAAGGTCCACAAAGAACCAGCAGGCCTGGAGGTGTTCATCTTTTTGTGCTCTATTTACCAATCTGTCCTCTGCATGTAAGTGTTTGTGTACCTGACTCTGCAGCTCACTAGCCTCTTTAGCATGGAGCGTCTCCAGGGTTTCAGGCAACTGGTGGTACAGACAGCTGCTCGCCTCCTTCCTGCTCGCCTCCTTGTACTTGGCCTGAAAGAAAAACATCACCAGTTAGACGCCGTTTCCACCACACACCTCTGCTTTAGCTCGCAGTCAGAAATGTGAGCCAGTGCTGCTGTTTGCGTCTGCACTGAAACCATTTTAGGGAGTATGTTTGGCTTTAGGTGAACAAAAAAAGGTTTGCTGTGTTGTTTTGCTCTGCTCTTCACAGCAATGACCTGTCAATAAAACCCTGTGGGTGGACTTTCTTTATTGATTCAGGTGGCTCTCTCCAGACAGACCACTGCTTCATTTATTAATTCATGGTTTTACTAATGGAGGTTCTACAAATTCAGGGACTTCTTTATGCATTTGTGCCTGAGTAACAGGGTCATTATCTGATGTGTTCATATCTTTTCAATACAGAATATATTTGTTTTTATCTTAAAGAGGTGGTATTGTGCTCATTTTCAGGATCAAAATGTTATTTAGGGGTTGTACCAGAAGAGGTTTACATGGTTTAATTTTCACACATTGTTGCAGCTCCTCTTTTCACCCTGTGTGTTGAAGGCTTCGTTTTAGCTATGGAGTGATGCATCTTACCTCTACAGGATCTTTGTTGGGAGTTGCACATGCGCAGTTCCTATTTAAGGACTACTAGCCAATCAGAAGCAGAGAAGGGCGGGTCAGTGAGAAGCCAACACGGCTTTATTTCAGCTGTACATGTTGCCGACCAGCTTGGCAACATGGACTGGAGCAAGAGCTTCAGAGTGGTGAGTTATTAATCTGTAACAAAAGTATCTTTCATCCATAATGTTTTAACTGAGCTCTGTCTCTACATCACAGGAACAACTTTATGTCCACTGACTGCCTGGAGGGTAGCTGGTGTTTGGAAGGAGAGGAGAGCTGTGTGCTGCAGCTCGCTGTTTTTACACCGGTGTTTTTGAGGGCGTGTCGGAGTAGCCGCTTGGCGAGCGTTATATGAGGCGCATTTAGCTTTCATCCCTGTGACGTCACAGACAAACTGGACTACAAACGAGCTGTTTTCAGGCAGTTCAGAGCAGAGTTTTCTGTGGGAGATGGGAACTCCCTTTGGGCTGGACTTCTTTGCAAACCTATTACATGCACAAAAAAAGATATACAACTCAATAGAAAAATAAAAAAAGCCAAAAAGCATAATACCACCTCTTTAACTTGTATATTTTGATCGTTACGCACCACAACACCAAAGCATTCCTTTATATGTGATAACCTGGCCATAAACCTGTTTCTAAAATAAATATGTTATTAATGTGAAAAGACCCTGACCTTTAACTGTGCTAAATTTGACAGTGACAGTGTTTTCGGTGGTACAGCGGCTCAGTGGTAAGTTCTGTTGCCTCACAGCAAGAAGGTCCTGAGCTTGAATCCAGTGAAAAAGATAAAGAAACAGGGGCAGCTCACCTCGCTCTGCAGCTCTGAGACAGTTTTTTGCTAACTGAGTCTCAGCAGTTTCTGGTAGCTGAGAGTATAAACTCTGAGAGCGGCTCTTCATCCCGTCCTCCTTGTATTTGCTCTGGACAAAGAGAGGCAGAAGACACTGAAGACGACATCCAACTCATTCTGACATCAGGACTAAAACAGTCTGAGGGATAGGCGGAGTGACATCTGTTAACATCCTCATGTGTACATATTATTACAAGTGTGTGTAAATTATGAATCGTTACTGCAGGATCGGTATTTCAATACTCACAAGCTTTGGTATCAATTATTATTTAATCATAGTATTTCTGTAACATCTGGTCATTGCTTACACACTCAGTACTTTTGCTTTGGTGATAAATGTGCTATTGATTGTGTCATGTGATTCCAATTTAAGAGTAAGGATTTTTTTTTTTCCTGAAAATAGCCATTACTTTGAAAAATGTATCGTACAAAAAATGGGAAAACATCTCAAATTTAAAAAAGTTCTGTATCGCCCATCCCCAAACGTGTGTGTGTACTTTACTTCGCTCTGCAGGTCGGACATCTTGGCGGCGAGCTGCGTCTCAGCCGTTTGCGGCAGCTGAGCGTACAAACTGGACGACATCGACTTCTTCCCGCTTTGCTTGTATTTGTTCTGAAGGAAACGGCAGCAGGTGGAAAATTAATTCAGACAGACTGTTTTAATTCAGCTTGAAATCACTGTGTGTTTCTTTGATTTGGTCATTTTAAGGAGCAAAAACTAAAATTACACATGATCAGCATCATCCCACAGGGTTTACGTTCAACCAAGTGAAAACTTTTATAATTGATTCTTTCTTTTAAGGATTTGCTGGTTTTTTTATGTTTAACTAGTGTGATTTGTGTTTCGCCTGTTGGTCAAACAAAGTAAGCAATCAGATGAAATACATTTAAACTGACAAGAAGCTCTGAATCACTTTGGTTCAGTCCTAATGGCCACCTCGTGCAGACTAAATTTGAGCCTGCAATTAATGAGCTAAAAGAAAACTAATCTCCTGGTCCAAACCTCAAACCACCACTTTTGATTTGCAGAAGACCAGAGAGAGAGCATTGTTCATTTCAGGAGACTGCATGAGTAGTTTCTGTTGTATTTCTCCTGAATATTTCAGTTACTTTACATAAAAATTTCCGTTCCTCAGCGAGATAATGCTGACAAAATATTGCTGTACCAGCTACAAACAGCATTGAAAATATCCACCACATTTAGCCCAGTGTCTTCAAAGCACAAAATAACTGGCTCATTCATTACTTCTTTGAAGAGTGACGATTGCACTCAGTTTGAGCTTCTCGCTGTCTGAATAATGCACGACAGTGAGTGTGCAGAATGCAAATCTCAAATCTGTCATTGAATTACATCAGGACAATCAGCTGCTTCATGACAGTTGACTGTTCACTGCCGAACAAACTGAGCATGCAGATGAGTGAATAATGGATGGGTGTACCTCGCTCTGCAGCTCAGTAACCTCCTTAACACGCTGCGTCTCCAGAGTCTCAGGCAGCTGGTGGTACAGAGAACTGCTGGCTTCTTTCTTCCCTGCTTCCTTGTACTTGACCTGCAGGAGGAAGAACAGGTCAAATTTCTGTTTGTTTCATGATCACATACATTTTTACGGCTTCTCCTCCTTCACAACAAATATCACATTATGAGAGGCGCCTGCAGCAAATATTTTAATACATGTCCACCTCTCTTTGTTGTGGCTGACTATTGTGGTTTTGCTGGCTTTTATTCAGAACTGTTTAAATTCTCAGCACCACTTGATTTGAAAAGAACTAAAATGAACATTTTTGCCGTTTTGTCTGCAGATGTCAGATTCACTTAAAAACCAAAAGGCAGGAGCTACAGGTGAAGAGGCACCAGAGGAAAACACATTAAACACAGATAACATAATAGAGCTTTTCAGAAGAGAGTAAATCCACTCTGAATGTGTTTCAGCAGCACAGGAGGAGGAGGAGAGAGGTATCCAGCAGCTCTGAAACGGTTTCTGATAACGAGACCAGAATAGACAACAGTGGTCAGTTTATCTACAACGTGTTAACATGCTGGAGCGCCTGAGACGGAGCACACACACCTCATTTTGTCTCTTAGGACTGACGCCCACACATTCCCTGAAGACTTTCCCTAACATATGAAAGGTGGTTTTCTGTTAGTGAACACATCTCATGATAAAAACCAACAATGTCTTATTATCAGTACTTTCTGTCTTCCCTACCCTGTCCGTGGTCTGTTGGCCGTCCGAAGCACACTGCTTCCTACTAAAAATGCATATCTTTAACACCTCACAATTATAAAGTTTCATGTTCAAAAAGACTGCATTTGCTGGGGACTATTTCCGGCGGCGGATGAATCCACATGTGGTGCTCCAGTGAGTGTTTGGGACAGCAGGACAGTGCATGTGATCACATCACTCCTTTTTAAACTTCATTACACTGGCTCCGAGTATGTTTGATAAGATATTTTAAAATGTTACTGATTACTTTTAAGGCTCTTCATAGCCTTTACCCCGGCTATATCTCTGATCTTTTTAGTACCGTATGCACCGGCACGTACCTTGAGATCCTTGGACAGAGGTCTGTTGTCTGGCCTGACTTAAAACTAAAGGGAACAGAGCGTTTGCAGTCATGGCCCCGAGGCTCTGAAACAGCCTGCCCGAGGAAATCTTATCTATAAATCTTATTTTCCCCACTTGTAAAAGCACTTTTTTAAAACTGCTCTATAAACAAAGATAATTATTATTATTTATATATGTGGGTCTGAGTCAGAATAAACTACAGAGTGTGTGTTCATGGTGATAAAGGAACATGTCAGCCGGTGCAGCATTGAGGCTCACTGATGTTTTAATAGTGTCTGGACAACAATGGAGGAAGAGGAGACATCAGGCTGTGAGACATATTCAGGACTTGTGAGGAGATACATTCATTGTTGGTCTGAGTCTACATATGAGGTTTACTGCCAAAAAAAAAAAAAAGAATATTAGCAGTGTTATGAATTATGGTTTCCTCTGTAAAGAGCAGCTTAAGTCCCCACAATCTGACAGCGTGAACAGATTTATGGTGTCACAACATGATGAGTTTCCCACCTCGCTGTGTGTCTCAGCCATCTCTTTGACAAACTGAGTCTCCAGAGTTTCAGGCAGCAGAGAGTATAACGTGTCGGGCAGATCCTCTTTGTCCTTCTTGTACTTTGCCTTGAAAGAAAATGAAATAAAAGTTGATGAAAAATTCTGTGACATCTTCCACTTTTTGAACCAGAGTCATGGTGTGAAATTCACCCAGCTGTTTAGATTATGTTCAGAGTATTTCATAAAAGGTTTACTATATTATAACCTAACTAGGAAAAGGACCTTGATCTAAAACAATATATTGTACTGTGGAAATTTAGTGAAATCAAAATAGTCAAAAAAAGGTTCTTCAAATTAAATTTCTGTATAAAATACTGAGAAAAGGCTTCTGATGGACCTATCCACCTGCAGACCACCTGTATGAGGCGTTCAGGGTCCTCACCTCGCTCTGTATCTCTGACATATGCTTGGCAAACTGGGTCTCTGCCGTCTCAGGGAGGAGCGAGTACAAGTTCGTTCTGACGTCCTTCTTCCCCCTTCTTTATACTTCACCTGAGAAAGAGCACACAGAGCTTACTCTACCGTACAGATACCCTGCGGTGATGCCTTTGTGTCGGGGTGTTCCTCACCTCGCTGTAAATGTCTCTCAGCTCTTTAGCCAGCTGTGTCTCTGTGGTTTCAGGCAGCTGGTGATACAGAGAACCGCTCGCCTCCTTCCTGCCGTCCTGCTTGTATTTCACCTGCATAAAGACGGCCGGACAGAGCGAAAACACACAGAAGTAAGCTTTTTCACGAGGTTTTAAATTTAAATTACTGCTATTTTAGCAGACAACAGCAAAAATATGCACAAATATCCCAAATTAAATTTAAATAAACCAGGATTTATTGTTTCTTTCTGCTTTTCTAGAGAAAGCTGAAGATTAACAATTCTCCAAATTATGCAGTTTATGCAGCTCACTGGACACAGCAACACTTTCTTATTAATTGTCGACTCCCATTAGCTCATGGCCAAAGGTCCAGTGGAAAGCCTGGACCTGAACACACCATGCTGTCTCTGTACACACCTGACTCTGCAGCTGTGAAACCTCTTTAGCGTGCAGAGTGTCCAGAGTCTCAGGCAGCTTCGAGTACAGAGAGCTGGACGCGTCTTTCTTCCCTGCTTCTTTATATTTGGTCTGAAAAGAACAAAGGAAACATGGCTGCAGTTAAAAAGCCACATTTTACTCTGACGTTTGGTTTTAGGGGAGAGAGAAACACTTCTTTTAAACTTTGGTTGTATCAGATTGTTTTGGTCTAAAATAAATCATCAGCAAACTAATAAGGACAGAAGTTCTCCAACCTTCTTACAGGAAATCATTGAGTCCTTCAGATTCAGCACATTGCTTTAACTTTAATCATAATAGCACGCTGTAGTTAAATGTAATTAAATGAACTACTCTCTTGCCGTACCTCACTCTGCATTTCAGATACAGCTTTGGCAAACTGGATTTCGTTGGTCTCTGGGAGCTGGGAGTAAACACTGATGGTTTGGCTCTTCTTCCCACTCTCCTTATACTTGTTCTGGAGATGAGAAGACAACAGGACATATTCAGAGGGACATTTTATCAAGCCCTTGTTTGCAGTAGATGCATGTCTTCTTCAAACTCTACGTGTATTTTTACACGCTTAAATACTCGCTTGTTTTTGCAGCTACAAAAGTGCAAGTCAAGATGATTGGAT
The DNA here is from genome assembly GCF_014851395.1 of Micropterus salmoides. Lineage (NCBI taxonomy): Eukaryota > Metazoa > Chordata > Actinopteri > Centrarchiformes > Centrarchidae > Micropterus > Micropterus salmoides. The sequence goes on from NW_024044681.1 coordinate 38,266,446, forward strand.
TCAGAATCGGCTCGCCATCTACAGAAAACGCAACAAACGCCAAATTCTTTCTTTTCAGTTTCATTCTCAAAGTTTTCAAAGGTCAGTGTGAGTCTGTGTGTGCTGTACCTCACCCTGTATTTACTTACTAGTAAATACAGGGTGAGTACTGCACTTAAGTACAGTTTTGAGATACTTGCATTTTAAGTTAAGTATTTCCAATTATTGCTACAATATTGTACTTTTTACTCCACCACAAGTATTTGATAGCTTTATATATACTGGTATTTTTGCAGATCAACTAATAAATGAGCTCCCCAGCAGTTTATAAAGCAGTTTAAATTAGCTCATTAATGGATCACTGATTATAAACCTCTTATATATTATATATTACTGCAACGGGCCATTCTGCATGATGAGTACTTTACTTCTAATTTACATTCATTGTTAAGCCCATACTTATGTACATTTATTTAAATTAAGAGTTTGAATGCAGGACCTTTACATTTAGTATTTCCACACTGTGTATTGAGCAAAACATCTCCAGAGTCCAGATTCATCATCAAACTGAACAAGCTCAAAATGTGTTTTTCTCACGTGTGAACTATAAAAAGAGTTGTGCTTGTCTCTGATGTTTAGCTTAGAGAGTGTTTTCTGTTCTCTCCATCACGCAGGCCAATCAAACTAGATACGTAGATATATGTTTCATAAGAAACACTGTGTGTGTGTGCCATACCTCACTCTGTATCTCAGTCATCTCTCGAGCGAAGTGGGTCTCTGAGGTTTCAGGGAGCTGAGAGTACAGAGACGACGTCATCTCCTTCCTCCCTTCATCTTTGTACTTTTTCTGTCGGAAACAAAGAGAACATAAAAAACCTCTGATTAATCTCCAGTAAAAACCGGATGCAGTTTTACACAAGCATCTATTTCATAACCGCTTTATGATTTAAAGGGCCACTTTCACATTCACCCCTACTGATGTCTCGCCATGGTTTTTGTTTTATTTGTCCAGGTGTTGTGATCTGATCTGTCGCTAAGATTTCTGCCTCCAACACAATTCAAGGAGGAGAATGGTTCGTTTGTGAAAAGTTATACTTCAACACCAACATATCCTCATATTAAGTCAAAATATAATTTAATTTAATCAGTTTAATTCAGCAGGGTCAGTACACGTTAATAAAACATTGAAGTAAATGCGACAGAGTTAGATAAAAACTATTTTTCTCTGTAGTCCCTGGGCAGTTGTTACATATCAGCCTATGAATCATATATAACTTATGTTGTGGGGGTAACGGGCTTTAAATGTATATTACAGGCTGCCCAAAACTCCCAGCATATTGGCAAAATATGAAATAAGAGAAGAGTTGGTGTTGGTGTTGGATTTTAATGTGACTTTTATTATCTGTATCCTACATACCAGACAAAATTATAAGTTCAAAATAAGTTATTAATTAAACAAATGCTGAAGCCAAACAAAGGATGAAGCTGTTGTT